>NW_025778860.1:0-67286 GCF_021130785.1 Homalodisca vitripennis | reverse complement strand
GAAAAGAAACAGCCGACACAATTCCGCGCCCATTACAAAAATATAGCCAATCAAGAACGGTGTTATGGAATAATTCAACTAAACAATAGATATTGAGCCAAGATAAGGCAGCGTTTCAATGCTTTCGAGTATCAGGCGCGCAGAGATGGATAGGCAGAAACCTGGCGATCACGCGATTACCAATCACACATATAACTGGCGTTTCTAATTGGAGGCGTGGCAATTTGAATGAGTCCGCTCTGTTTTAAAACAAAACATATATTAAATAAACCTGCGCGGATATATTTATTTCTGAACATAAACATTTCTAATTTCTATAGCTCATTTAACTGAATAAGTTGGTTCCTTTTTAATTGGTGTGGATTTTTAACAATAACATATTTTCATTGTAATTTATTTAGTGAATTTCAAACTTATAATCTAACTTATTTTGAAAACACCATTTTAAAAACATAAAAAAGAGAGTATAGCTGAGGAACTTATTTGAAATTATTGGGCAGGGTGTGTGTGTGTGTGTGTTCCAACGACAAGATGTTTTGGATTAAATGTACAATTTTATATATATTATTTTAAACGTTTTTTTGATAGGAAGTCATTATTGCACCTGTTTATAAAGCGACTACAAATAAGTATTCCAAGCTGATCATTTACAGTTTGAATACTGGTTATAACCAACTAATTAAAAACAATCACTTATTTCACAATCGTGTATCCCAAACTTGACTGTCGATGGCGCTGCGTAGCGGGTAACAACGGTTTATCCCAAGATATACTGGTATCAAGCAACGTCCACGCGTGGCTGCCTGCTTGGATGGGTGACCGCTGAGAGATCCAGTCCCTTGCAATGCAGCCCGCTCTGCCACGACAATTGGGGGTGGTTCGTAAGTCACCTTCTTTAAGCCGTTGGTCCCCAGGTTAAGTGTTAGAGAGGGCTTCTTTCTGTAGCCCTCCCCCTTGGTAGACTAAGACATCTTTACTGTACTTGTTTTTTACAAATTGAGGGGAAACTAGCGCGACACTGACATAGGACTCCTCGGAATCGTGTTCATCAGTTTAGGCGAAAGCTATTATATTGACGTCACACGTAATATATCATTATACATAATATAAAGAAACAATGAGAGCCACAAGGTATTGGAATTTAGGTCATTATTTCCAATTTGAGGCTAGTTAAAAGTACTAACGTGTATTAACTATATTTAATACACAAACACACCAGAAGAGTTGCATTCAACTTTGTACAATAGTACACTTATTTATTACTTGAAATGAGATTCGCCTCACGAATATCTAAGTCACAACTAACCAATAGAAATTGAGCCAAGATAAAGGCAGCGTTTTCAATGTTTTCACTGTAACTGAGTATCAGGCGCCGCAGAGACGGATAGAGGGTACAGGTAGCAGAAACCTTGGCGATCACCGATTTCCTTCACAAGATAAAATGGAGCGATCTATTGAGGCGGGCAGTTTGGAATGAGCCGGCACCTGTTTTAAAAGAAACTTTATTAATTAAATAAACCTGGCGCCGATATATTTATTTCTGAACGTGAATAAAGGTGATGTCGTATTAATGTTATAAGTTCGTATGGCTATGTTTATATATAAAAGGATTATACAAAAAATCGAACTAATTTAATTGCATTGAAGTAGTCAAAAATTGGATAATTTGACTTAATTGAAAACTGATTGTTGGTTGGACAACCAACAACTCATATGGTGGATATTTTTTGCTTAATGAAAAATCTAGTTTTTTTGGTTTCCACTCAGCGCTAATATTTACGTTTATTATTCGGCCTTCTATAAAATACGTACTTAGGCTGTATGAATAGTTTTGTAACCTTTTCTAGCTTTTTGAACGGCTCTTTAATTCTTCTTGTTTAATTACTAGCCATATTGAGATTCAATTGTACGCATAGTTGTGTGCTAAGTCTTGAAGCAGTGGCAAGGCGTCTAGCTAGCAAGAACAAAAATACTTTACGCCCTATCCCTTTAATTTGAAAACAATGGGGTTGTGAAGGGTAAACAAACCAATTCGAGTTTATTTACTTCAGAAAAATTTTATTTGACTTACTATGTGTTTGCTCCATCGGAAAGAACTATTTAAGACGTTTTACTTTTCCCCCCCCCCCCCCCCCCCCCACCCCCCCCCCCCCCCCTTCCCCATTCTTCTCCCCCCCCCCTTCTCCACTTCCCTTTCTGTGTCAATCCTTCCAGTGTTATTTTGATATTAATACTTCTTAGATATTGAAAAAAAATTAATTACTCACATTCATAAATAAAAGTATCCAGCTATCGCGATTGGATTGGATCGGACCGGGAGTATCAGGAGGGACCTAGGAGAACTGTACTAGTTTTAGCATTGTTTGTAGTTGCCTCTACAGGGGCTAGTGACCGGTTCCAAGAATAAACGTTTTCTAGACGTATGAACAAGATTTCTTCCGGTTTCTTTGTTTATTTTCTTATCTAAGAAAGATACTTCTTTTTTATTATAATATATATTGGTAACATTGAAGTCTAACCCTACCATTTTATAACAGCGTGCTATGTCCTGTAAAAAATAAAGGACCAAAGAATTTATTAGATCATTTTCGTCCTCTTTGTTATAATTTGCACTATGGATAAAGTTTTACGATTCCATTTTAAGAAATCAAAACGTGACTCAATAGTTATAAGAAAGGGTGTTATTGAAAAGTACCATAAAACATAAGTAGAAAACCATTCGATTCTTGAGCAATATGCACAAAAAATACCAGTGAAAACATAATACAATACCTCTTTTCTTTCGTTATTTCAATTATTAAAATGACGGTTTATTTAGGAGACTCAATAGTTTACAAATGTCAAGTTTTTTGTAAGTTTACGTAAAGTGCATTGTTAATATGTAAACCAAGTTACTTATAAATTATATCAAAAGATTCAAGCAAATAAATTTATTAACAGTTCAAAACAAAGTTTCTAATATATGAGTTGCTCTATAGTCAAACATTGTAAAAAACCCCCCAGCATGTCAGCATTGCGTATGGGCGTGCCTCAATGTTTTCGAGGAAAGACACGGCCGAAAGATAAATTGTGTTATAGAACCTAGGATCTATTTTATGTATACATTACTTTTTGTAAATTTCTAATTTTTAGTAAATGGCATAGTTTACGTGGTTTAACAAACATTTAAGTATACCTAATTGTGAAGTGGAAACGCTTATATTTTCCCAGTGTGTGGCCGCCTCTAATTTATTTTGTTAAACCTCCAGAAGACAAAGTGACATAAATTAGGAATATAACATATTACAAACTACCGTGCCATTATGGTCTTGTCTGAAAGAAAGTTAAAACATTGCCATTAAAAAAAGCTACATTGATCTCTAGTTCTAAAAGATATTTGATATAAAACAGTATTTATGTTAATTTCTCTGTGGGGGGGTGAGGTCAAATCAGTGCTTCAAGGCCCATTACTTGGACGTAATCGCTAAATACTTGTCGACGAGCGGTGCCCCATAGCATAAAATTCATATCCCCGTGTAACAACGTAAATTCCGATCTTTGGATTCAGGACAATAAGACTATTATTTTTGATTACGTTCAAGAAAGGACCGCTAATGTTAATGCATCGAATGCAGCACTTTAAACCGCTACGATCGCATACAGGAAAGCCCTCAACAGACCTCAAATGTCAAACAGTGACTTTTGAGCGCGTCGGCTGATTTCATATTAACGACCCTGATCGTCTGGTCCTCATATCGCTCACATCACATAAAACAATCCACTCCACCGTGATCTGTAGCTGTCATTAACAGTTTGAATACTGGTTATACCCCACTAATTTAAACAAATTTATTTTCACCAATCGTGTATCAAACTTCTGTCAGTACAATTACATCCGGCCAAAAGACGTATTAAAATAAATTAAAAAGGAAACAAAAGTTTCCCATGAGGACCGTGTTGTTGTCGGGTGATGAAGGACGGCTTGCCTCCTGAAACATTGATAATGTTTAACAGCTCTTCATTGATTAAAGAATTAAAAAAGACGAGCTCTGAAATGGTTGCAAAGCACCTATCTGATCGCTAATCCAGTTAGGATATTGTTACCCAGAATAGGTTCTAAATATAAAAACTGATTATGGGGTTTTGCAGGGAAGTTAATGTAGGGGTCATCTCACTGTTCCTTTTCTCACTTTTGTGAATAACCTAGATAAAGTCTAAATTTTGTCGGGAACCAGGGGCGTTTCTGTTTATGGCCGACTGACACGGCTTTGTTGTTTTGAGATATTTGTGATATTTTGATAGCGGAATTGGGCTATGGAATAATTACATAGTTTTCTATAGCTGTGTAATAAGGAGTTTCAGCAAAGATATATATTAGGAGCTAAAAGTTAGGCCACTATCCGCCATGTTTGTAACTTAACCAACTTAAGTATAGTCTTGATGGCCGAGAGCAATTTTGAATTTTATAAGTACACAAACGTAATTTTCTTTTAATCTACGGCCCGTTAAGGAGAGGGCCCTTAATAACAGAATAGGTTGTGAAAAACCTGTTATGAAGGAACGGATTATTTTGTTGAATAAACTGTGACTTTATAAATATTGAGTGGCTTTCTTACACTAGATAAACTAAATTATCCGTTTCACATAAAAAAAATTTGTAACATAGGCGATCAACTGCAGACTATGCCACCCTATATATATAGTATATATAGACTATATATATATATATATATAATTAGTATATTTATATAGACTCGTCCACCTATGCCGACTGGGAAAATATCTTACACCAAGAAATAACTATCGTCCGATCCTTGCTATTAACAAACCTATCCCTGTCTACTAGTGTATGGGATAACACGAATAATGGATTTTATAAACCGAACTAACCAGTCAGTTATTTTTGTCGTTTAATCGGATTATTTTAGTCGAATGATATTAACCGATTTACCTTTTTTAAATTCAATCCCACATTTTAGTGGATGGGGGTGGGTGGCGGGAGATGGAAACCATTTCTGTATGAGGACAGGCACGCGGCGCGGCGCGGCCAATTTTACTTCGTCCAGTTACTTTGCTTGTGGCAGAGCCCAATGGTAAAGATAGTCGGGCTCGGGCCCCGTCACTGTCCCCCACCAGACACAGTTCCCTTCATATAGACGTTGTGAACTGGCTCCGGAAGAAAATTGTACGAAAACCTGGGTTTTTGCCCCTATCTTTGTCGTGCGCCGCTTTTCGGCCTTTCTTCTTTCTCTCTGAATTAGGCCCCCCGTCACGCTGATTATTATGTTCGCTGCGCTACGTCTGAGTTCGGACCTGAATATGACAATAAAAAAAATGTTTCAAGCGAAACCCGCACTGCCAGAACCGTAATTGAAAACGAAAATTCTGTAATTGTATTATTTACTTTTTTTTCTGTGCATACGTTATAGTCATAACATTTTATAAAAATGTTATTATTTATCATATATCATTTATAAACACTAGCAAGAATAGATTAACCTTTGTTACAAATTGCTAAATTATATATTTATATTTGATTACGGAATCACCAAAGTTAACCGAAACGGTTAATCGCTTTAAAGAACGAGTATTTCAGTAATAAATAAATAACTTATTATAATTAAAACGAGCAAATTCAAGTATAGACTGTTCTGTGCACAACCATGTTTAACTTGCAGAAAAATTAATTCGGTATGATTAATAAAACTAATCTAAAAGGACCTAATTTAAAAGTAACCGATCAGTATAATCAAGGATTAATTCCAAATATAGACCTATAAGTCTGCACAATCCGTTAACCCTTGACCTGAGTACCAGGTGCATTTTCGGTGGAAACACAACATGGTACTGTGGGGTCTTTCAAGTCCCCAATACAAGAACTGGTATAAAAAAGATTTTGTAAGAATCTTATTTAGTACCAAATATTAGTTTCTTTTTAATTAATATTATTGTTAGTTATATACCAAGACGACAATTGCAGAAAAAATAAATGTTTATAACTTATATTATTTTTATAAGTTTTTCTAATAAACGAACACACAAAATCTCTCCTTGTTTTGGTAGTAGCTATCTGAAAAAGGGGCTAACCCAGCAAAAAGTAGTATTGTTAAATTTCTTCATTTGTATTACTTGTTTCTCTACTGAAATAGATCTCGGGAAAAACTACACGAGAAAACAAGAAATTAGCTCGTTATCTCTTAATTTCATGTTAAAACCAAGGTTAATGATTTGAAGTATCATTATTTCATGTAGCTAAATTTCAAAAAAATGCTTATGTTTTTGTAATTTTATGTTTTAACTTGTAATTACAAACTAAGTTTACTTACTCGGTCACAACAGCTTGTTGGCATGTATAAATTACAAACTAAGGAATGCTCTTTTAACACACTGTTTTAATCGCAGTTGTTTTACAATTTAATTTTTTTTATCAGTTTTCCTCGGGGCAAGAGTTTCCATAGCGCTTTCGTTTTGGCTTGGTTCTTTCTTTTTTAGGTTCAGTTTCAAACCATTCTCTATGTCAGGCTACTGCAGAAGAAACAGGTCTTGTTTTCTTAACTCAGGTGAAGGATTTTTTCGCATTATTTTCGTCTCATGGGTTCCGAACATAAGTTAGGATCCAATCGCTCGTTGTTCCTCAAAACTAGTTCTATTGATGAGGAACCAAGTTATTCTCCTGTGACCATTTCTGTTTGTGGTTTTGTATTGAAGACAACCAATGTTAAGACATTTCTTTGTAGGTGCAGAAAGCTTTCTAGGATTTGGAGCATTTAATCTTTCCTCACAAGTAACACATAAGGAGTCAATCAAGTTAGCCTGTGCGAGCATCGGCATAGGACACATGACTTTAGGCCATATTTTTTTGGGTTTGTTCTTGAGGGTAACATCCTATTATTTGAACTTCCCCTCGAAACGGAATATCACATGCTCATCTTACTGTGCTGTTATTCTCCACAAGCCATAGTTTTGAAGTACCAGTTTGACATGAAAAGAAATGTATAGTATTCCAGAAAATTGGAGCTAATTTATCTTCAGCTGCCTTTTCGGTTTATCTCCTTGGTTGTTTCCATCATCAAACGATGACGATATTGGTAGGAAAAAAAAATCTTTTGAGGAGACATTATTGCACGAAATATGTCCCTAACTGTACCATCAGAGGCAAAACAGAGATGAGGCATTCTCGTGGGCCAGATTTGAAAACTCCAGATAAAATGAGGAAGACCAAGAAAAGGCTTTCAATTCATTCATATCCACGAGGCCTGGCGAAAGATGGTTAATCCCTTATATCTAAAGCTCTAAATTTGTAATTTTTTTTGGGGTTTGTATGTTCTAGAAACATTACAAACCAATGTTCTTCTGTAAATAAAGAGACACCCAAGAGTAGGACCTTGCGCCCTTTGCGGACAGGGGCTCTGATTGGTCCGAGAGGGGGTCACGTGATCCAAAGATGGCGCCCGCCCCCGGACCGCGCATGCGCAGAGGAGAAATTCCCCACATCGTGCGGGAGAAGAAAATTCCTCGTGTGCGGGGAGAAAATTCCCCTCTCACACTACTTATCCTAGTGTTTAGGGGAGATTTTGGGTGTCAAAATCGTTGTTTTTTCGGTAAAATCGGTGATTTTGGGTTGTCAAAAAATTTGTTGTTTTTCGGTAAGAATCGGTGATTGGTTGGGTACCGGTGATGGGGAGAAAGATTCGAGGGACGGATGGGAATGTCCAACATGGCTGCGCCCATTTATCACGATGATCAAAAAAAAACCACTATCTGGCCGACGCCCACGTAAACATAACCTCACTTTTCTTAGATGGCGGTGCCCGTGGCCGCGCGCTGGCGGGAAAACATTCCCTTAGGGTTACCACCTCACACTACAAGGATAATTATTTATATATAATAATAATGATAGATAAAAATTAAGGTAAGTAACGTTATCTGAGTGTGGTTTGCGGAACACTCGTTAACTGTGTCTTGGAACACAGTTACCCAGGTTAAGCATTACAGAGGTATAGGAGTCTGTCCCAGTCTGGAAAACTGGTTTGTCCACTCCACGAACCCGATAAGTGCCCCGTCACCTTGGATAAGTGAAATTTTTGAAACTCAATTGAAGATTATTTTAAAAATGGGAGAAGTGAATTTTGAAAACCAATTGAAGTTAGAGCTATGGAGTTACCGTCGGGGAGGTATATGTGTTGAAACTCTCCCCACGATTAACGCTCGGCACCGTGGGACATGTCGTCGTACTCTGTCGGCACAGGTCCTGACAGAGAGTATGACCGCACAGTCCCGAAGAGAGCAACTGTGGGAAGGTTCATCCATACACCACAGGACACTCAAACTTTACGCTGGCTGTGACAGGAGGTGTCTACCATCTCGGCGTCCGGGGGTGGAGGGAGTGGTGTATATTACGCCTTGGCATCCTCCATTCTTTCCCCAACGTGATCGTAGGAATAATTCTCAAAGTCCTCACGAAGCTCCCGCCAAGTTTGCGGGACAGGGCGAGTCTGATCTGTCGCCTAATGGTCGGGTATCTAGAAGGATGCGACTGGGCCGTTCCAATTGCAGCTCCCGCATCAGTACTCGGGATACTGGTGGAGGGCCCTTCCCCCCCCCGCAATAACATTCCCCGCCGCCTCCCAATTCACTGACCGGTCCCCCCCCCATCCCCCCCCCCCCCCCCCCCCCCCCCCCCCCCCCCCCCCCCCCCCCCCCCCCCCCCCCCCCCCCCCCCCCCCCCCCCCCCCTGGGCTAAAAACTGAAGAAGAATGAAGAAAGATTACATCACTTGTAAACAAGTCATAATGTACATATTTCGAGTAATTCATCAATACCGCGTTACCGTAGAGCTGTGAAATTTGTGGGAGCTCCCGGTGACGGAGGTATTGAGTGGGGCGTTACTTCCTGACGACGGATAGGAGCTGTAGAGACCAGATCTCCGTGGCTGACGATCCGCCGGCCGGGTGACGAGGCCTGAGAGGCCATCATGGAATGGTACCGGGGAGGGCGGGCGAGTCCGGATGGAACGTGCGTGTGACGGTGACGACAGGAGGGATTCCGCCACTTCACACGACCCTGGGCCTAAAAACAGAAGAAAGAAGAGATAAAGGATTAACATGCACTTGTAAAACACAAGTCCATAATGTTACAATTCAAGTAATTCAAATATCGGTTACCGTAGGCCGAATTTGTGTGCCCTCAGGGGCAGAGCTGTAAGCCTTAGAAGAGCGGGGGAGGGGAAGTGAACGAGGAGGCTAGCAGAAGCAAGTAGAGAGAGAACTGTCTGAGAGACAAAGGCAAGCCGAGGGGAGAGGAGTGAGAGTGTGAGTAAAGAGAGAGCAAGGTAAGCAGGAGCTAGGAGTAGGCAAGGAGCAGCATAAGCAGTGAGAGTAGGAAGTAGCAGAGGGAAAGCTCCAGAGCTCCGGTGGTGACGGGAGGTTATTGAGGGGGGCCGTACTCTGGCGGACGAATAGGAAACGTAGGAGGACGGACTCCGTTTGGACGATCCCGCCGGTCGGTGAGAGACCAATCATGGGGTTGGTACCGGGGAGGGCGGGCGAGTTGGAGGAGTGGGGTGACGGTGCGACAGAGGCAGTCTACGGAACGGCGCGCCTCTGATGAGGTGTCATAGCTGATTATCGTCACTGCCCGCAGGCAGTGACCATCCCCAAACGCCTGTCCTCTGAAACAGCTGCAGACTGTGATTGAGACCAGCAATGCAGGCTGCAGTGAGCTGTCTGTACATATACATACACCCTCAGATATGCTATTTTATCAACACAATCCGTAAATTGTACTTTCAAATTTGATGGACCACTAAACCCTTTGATCCAGACTAGTTTCATCCCAGACCTCCTGCGGCTCGTCAGGCGATCCAGCAGTTCCGTGATCTCCCTAATCGTGCTCTTGACTCTCCGCCCGGTCAAGAGCCTCGACAAGGTCAGAACTCTGCAAACATCTGTGTAAAAACACGAGGAGAATCATCAGTGTACGCCGCTAACCGTTCAAATATCGGTACATAGATGAGAGAATGGTTATTACCTGCCCAAGATCCTCGTCCACACAGAACTCCATGTAGTCCTCCACACGTCTCTTACAAAGAAAAACAAACCCGTTAGTCATATATATTTTCCTTATTAAGGTAGTACATACGTAAAGTGTAACACGTAAAATATCACAGTAAAAAACTCACAATAGGCCTGAAACGGTGAGGAGCCAACGAAAAGACATCCTCTATCACAGCAGATAGGTCGCGCCGTCTGCAAATAATACAGAGGATATAAAAAATTGAAAAAACCTGTCATATGACGAAAAAAAAACAACATTAGTACTATTTTACGTACGTAGTGGGAATGGGTACCGGCTCTCTGCGGGTTCTGGCGGGGTCCTAAAACAATATTTATAAGTTATTGCGATACATGTGCTAGACAACAACCAACAACAACAAACAAAAACGAAATACAAACACGAAAACAAACACTCACTTCCTGACCTCTGCGAGACCACCCCCTCTCACCGACCAACCTCCTACGCGATGTCGAATGGTCGAGCCTGCAAATAATTCTGTATCAGTAATAGATTTCATTAAAGTGTAGGCATAACGGTGTTGGATAATAAACGTACCAAGTCCTATGGCTCCATCATCGTCCCCTGTCCAAACCGTTTGTAGACGCCGTCGAGGGTTGTTCCTAAACATTAATCGAACATTACTAAATACATCAGTTAAAACAGTATAACATTTACATGAAATTATTGCATGACTTTCGTCTTCACTGCCGGCTAGATACCACACTCAGGAGTGCGGAGAATCAACAGCAATACTGTAGTGTTCCCGATCCTGGCTCTAGGGGCCACAACACAGTACTACCCAGCATGACCACGAAACATGGTGGTGGCCATGAGGAGAAGCAGACTATGGCTAAAACGTTCACAGTCGGACATGGGATAGGAAAGTGGCAGGATTACACACGGCGTCCTCTTGGCTTATATTGCAGCCGGACCGCATCCTGTCACATGGTGCTGGTACAAAGGTGACCTTCGTTCCACACCACCCATTAGGTCAGGTCTTAGGCGCGTTCTTTTTGTTAAACCGAGAGCATCCCCAGTAGGCCTAACCTCTCGGGTGATGAGCCCTAACCATCGCTCATCACAGGTGGTAGCCATTCCATGACAAATTTGCTACCTCCCAACACATATTTTTTTTTGTACCTCACCAATGACAGGGACTTCTCAAACTCAATGCCGAAAACCCTGTCTCCTCGGTGAGATACGTTTTATTTTATAGACTTTATTTTTTATTTTTTTTATCCTCGCGAGTGTAACAAGTAACTTTACTCGGAGAAAGAAGCCTTTCAATGTAACTTCCGTAAAACACTCGCAAAGACTTTTTTTTATTTTTTATTTTTATTTATTTTACAGCATCTAGAGCGAGGTACATACCCCTGGACTTACGGAGTTTAGGCCTGCCATAGAGGTAATCTGTCCACACACATACACACACACACAACTGCTCCCGGTCTTACGGAGTTTAGGCCTGCCGTAAGAGCAGTTGAAAGCCCCAGGACTTACAGAGTTTATGGCCTGCCTTAGGAGCTTTACCACTCACTCACCCCACCCCGCTCTAGAGCTTTTTTTCAAAAGCACAAGCATTAAGTGAAAGCCACTATTATGTTGAGGCAGAATACAGTGAGTAATCGGAAACGATTGCTTCCTGACTTTCAACTACATTTCTATCAACTACGTTATTATGAAAGCTGGACAGAAAGTTGACCTTTTCAAGTCCTTTAGTATATACAGTAGCAAAGGGTTTACAAAGAGCGCGCGTATCAGCTCCTCATCGTACTCTATACCACCCTCCTCCCACTTGATGTTGTGAAAGTGGCGCTCCAGCCACCGAACGGTTCTGGCCATTTTAGAATTTAACTCCGCTTTTATCGTATGGAGGCTTTGAATACTAATGTGTGCACGAAAGAGATGACTGATTATTTACAAACTCTTTTACAATAAATCGATTGTCATTATCTTTAAAAGCGTGATGATAACTCAAACTATCGCCTCCATTTGGCCACCGTTTGAAAAGTTCAATTTCGAGAGACAGCCTGTGAGCTATGTGACTAGGGAGGAGGTCACTGTCACTGTTTTCAATTGCGGTTTTAACAGGCTCCTCAATCAAGAACAGATCTCTCAATACCGATGTGCATCAGTGGGATGTTGGCAGTGAACTGATCCCACTCGTGCTTGTTAAGAGTTAAAGTATGCTCCCCGTCAAAGGGAAACACGTGCATACGGCCGACGAAAACATTTGTGACCTTGATATCCTCCTCCTCCGTGTCTGATTTAATATAAAAATTTGGTTTTATTCTCCAGAGCCAGGGTTACGGAATTGAAGTGTTGTGAAAACTCGTTAAAACACATCGAAGGATGACCAATAAACGCAACCCTTTTTTACCCTTAAACAGTATTCCGAGAGAGTCACCCCGGTTTTTAACAAAACCCACAATCACACACTTTGAAAGATCACAATCAATAAAGTAAACAGACTTAAGAAAAAATTCCCGTTAACGAGTTTTTTAGGCTCCTTGCGTCTTGGGATCCTCGTAGGGCTCCAGGTCCATAGCCGTTGATGGGTCCTCCATGGTCTCGGTCTCGGTTCTTGTATGACCGTACCTTCCACAGTACCCCTTATATACTTTAAATCCTCCGAATTTAGACCAATCAGAGACGCGCTTATTTTGACCAATGAGATTTTTTAGCAGGTGGTGCTTCCCCCTCCACCTCCTCCTCCTCCCGTTCGTATGTGAGAGGATCTATCAAAAAAGAGACATAAATTTGTGTCACAATCCCTCACAATCCCAGACGTCGCCATGGGATGTTAAATTAGCACAGTCAATGGATCTACACCCTTTAAATTTTCTGTCCTTGAACAAGCTAGCGTATACTCGGCTTTTATACCCTTTTTATACCCATTCAGCTTCACATCATCCTCTCATGCAAAATCTAACCCTAATTCTGTCAAAACCCGTCACATCATACAACGCGCTATTAGGTGTGAAAATTAGCACAGTCGAGGTATTTACATATCTTCATCTTGCCGTGCTTCCACAAGGAAGTGTACACTCCGGCTTTTATTACCCTGCCTATACCTATTTAGAGCCTGTTTAATAGGACTATTCTCATCAATCCGTGTGTCGTAGGCCTCGGGCTCATCGTTTTACCTCAAAACGAATCTCATAATTTTGGTAAAGTCCTTAACATCGTTGAGGAAAATTTATTTTTCGCCTCAAATTCCAATCTCACGTCTACTGGTCCCGACTTGATCGAATCGTTTCTGTTTAGAACAATCAATCACATAGAGTGGTGCGTGGGACTTGAATTTTTCAAAATCAACGGTATAGGCGCTCCGGTTTCTGATAGTACGAGCTTTGGAATCTTGTAAAACAATCTCGTAAAAAAATGCACAAGTCACCGTGGACATTGTCGTAAGGATAATATTGCGAATTCAAATACAGTCTTACATTTGTCAGGTCGCAACGGTCAAAAGAAGACGCATCCTTTTTCAGATCATTTTTTCTTCCTGTCTGAAATGCCAAAACAACGTAGCGGGGTTTCTCAATTTGAGAGCTCGTTTTTATCGTCCAACTCTGACGAGTCGTTTTGTGGTTAAAGAGGGGTATTCGTGAATTTCCCAGGACCGAAACGGCAGGTGAATCAGAGTATCTTTCTCAATAACACGCAATAATTTCAATTTGTAACTGTCGGATACAGTAATGTGTGGAACACGCCAGTAGAGCGAGGGTTATTTCAAAGTCGAGGTTAACCGCATCCGTGCTTTTGACCGCATTAATGTCGGTAGCCGACCTCAAGATAATCAGTTCCTGTTCTGACATTGACCACCGATCTTTTTATAATCCTCGGCAAAACCCAGCAACAGTTTTAGAGGCACTGAATATGTAAAATTCACTGGCCTGACCGGTTTCACCCGGACCTAGCCAACATGCATTCAAGAGACCAGCCTCCTCCTCCTTCCTGATGGAAATCAGTCCTTTTATTGTACTTGTAATACCTACATTTTTCACCCTGTCAACCTCTATACCGCCGATCTCGTACCTTATATCGTCGAATAAAAATGCAATAGCGTTGTTTATTAAATGTAACACTGGCCGCGGCCCCATCCGCCTTCTTGGCACGCACTTTTCCGTCTGATGTGTAAAACTGCTTTCGAACGGTGCTGTAATTATATCCTGTTGACTGATTGGAATCCTGATTTCGTCGTTATTCTTTAGAGTTGACGAGGCGTACGGTTTGTGAGAGTGAAACTCCCAACCGGTTATCGCCTCATCGTACTCGACGGCCGATTCTATCGATAGCAGAGCCATACTTAAAACCCAGCGATCTAATAAACTTGATGTTCTTAGGTGTTAACACCGCGGTCTTTTGTGATCGAATGAGGGGAACGGTGTACGGCACTTCTCTAAAATACTAGGCCCATTGCCGTTTCCTTATGTGTATACGTAACGATAACGGTTCGTTTCTAAAGTTTATCAATTCACCGGTCTGGTCTTTGAGAGAGACAGCTATATTGTTTCACCCTACGGACGTTCACAGGTAAATAGATGACTGTGCTCGGTTTCTCGACTATTTTATACCCTGGAGCGACTTCAGGGTAAAACTCATGCAGCACGTGTCCTTCTACACCGTTTTGAAAGGATCCTCGGGCGATATTACACTCAACACGTATCGTGTTTACCGTCATAATATACTGACGGGGAGGTCGGACATGTGGACTCTATTAGGCTCGGAGCATTTTCGCGGTGTGAAACCTAGTACAGGAGCTAGGGATCCCGATATTTCGAAATGTATCGCTTCACTGCACGATACTTCGGACCTTAGAGTGTTATTGTTTGCCTTAAGACTGAACGTCACGCCTCCGTCAATGTGCGACTTGATATATTCTTCGATGTTTTCAATTTCGTACGACCCTTCATCTATTACTATCTCTTTACCGTTTCCGTAGTGAAACTTGTCATTTACACCCTTTTCAATGTTCGGAATTGTATAGTACGTGGACAGGTCAATTAGGCCGATTTTCGTACTCCCCATCGCTCAAATCCATTGGTGGAAAGACCTCACAAGATACGTGCGGGGCCACACCGCCTAAGTGAAAACATTATTTGCTAGAAACTTCAAACACAAAGTGTCCGCAGGACTACTGAGTCATCAGACTGTTTACGCTCATAGTTATACTGTACACTGACACCGGACCCAAAGTAAGATACGAGTTCTACCGGCGGTCTCAGATTACCAAAACTGTCAAAGTAGTACACTCTATTTCCTAGTTTCTTATAACAGACCCAGTGCGTTCCTTCACCTCGTGAACTGTCCAGATTTTACTATGGCCGACTCGTACAGCCGCGGGGTCTTGGGCAGTGTGTCCCTCATGTATACACTCGAAAGTTCGGAATATCGAGTAACCTCGCGTAACGGATCAATTCGTGGTTTGTTAGAGGTTTTTATCGGTATCGAGATTGTTGTTTTTTTTTTTTTTTTACAACACCTCTTCCTTTTCCTCACCCCACCACCACCTCCCCTCTTTGGGTAAGGTTTCAGGTAGAGACCTCGCCCTTTTGACTTACCCCTCCCTCGCTTTGTCTTTGTTTTTTTCTTTCTCCCACCCCCAAACGCTGTTTTAGCTTTCATGGCCGCAGTCACTGCTAAGGCCGCAGCCTTTTCTCCTACACTAGCGTCTCCTGATTTCACCCTTTGCCAAGCTCTTCTGGGCCAATTCTTTGTCGGCCTCTCGCCGGTGTTCCAAATCCGTATATTTTCGAGTACGCTATATCGTGGATTCTACAGAATTCGTTCCAACTTATTAATACCCTTATCGCCACGTGCAAGTCTCTCAGGACCAACCTGGTGCCTGGCCCCACAGTACCGAAAATCGCCGGGGAGGTGTAACTCAACTGGTAAAGCGTCAACAGCACGATTTATTATGGTGGCCTACAGCGGGCAGTGCGTTTCTCAGCGCGCTGGTCACTATACCTCTGCCCCGCTTGACCAGCTCGTTTCACTCTGTTTGATTTACGCTTGTGATTCGCCATTTATATACCGTATCACTTTATACAACTGTTTGAGTAAGCGATTCACGCACACACAAGTAATCTGCAGTACGTCGAAGAATGTCCGCCTCGGATTTCGTGACAGTACCGGTAAACTCGTCAAAACTCCAGCACGTAAACTGTCTGTTATAAAGTAAATACGACCGTTTATATACCTGAATCCACCCTTTATAGATCCTGGAAACACCTGGGAGTACGCTTGAGGTCATCCCTAACATGGTGCCTGTGGAGGGTGCATTCGTTCAACTCTACGACAAACTTGTCCATCGACAAAGAAGTAGGTCTTACCCATATTACTGTTTAACGCTGCATTTGACTTTCTTAATTCTGTTATGTTACGATTCTGCTAATGGGTCTGTTGATTGGACAGTCTAAGTGACGGGTAATCTATAACGTATAAAGTCCTGTCCACAATCATGACTTACGTCTCCGTCCGGTCTCTGGTACACGGCTGAGACATTATTAAAGTTCGACGGTAAAAATGTCAACAACCTACTTATATCTCGATCTCATCACCCTGCTCACCGGGTCCCTAAAGTATGGGTTGACAATGTTGAACCTGATCCACTCGTTCTTTATCGGTTAAGTGTATAGCGTCCAGCGTCGGAGCCAGTAGTTTGTTACATACCGTAATAGACTTCGCCTCAGTACTCTCACTAGGTAATTCACGGTCACCGCGTCACTCATGTCGGTAGGATCCTCTCAGATTAGTGATTTTACCGGTTTGCGCGTTTCCAATCTTGCACCGCTCTGGTCATGGCGTGTTTTTGAAAGTATTTGAGATTAACAGCTTCACCCTCGTATAGAGGCTCTTCAATCTCGCTCAGGACGCTTATGTCCAAAACTCCAATACCCGTCTTTGCCCATTTGGGGTATACGACTATCTACATACCGTTTAGTCATAGCGTCCTTAGGCTCGACTGGCCATCCAACGCTGCAGAGTCTGAAATTATTGAAAGTAACGGTAGAATCTCTAATACTCTTCATAGGTTGTAAGAGTATGTAGTTGTGACAGAGTGACGGCATCGTTTAATCCTTCACCATCGCTCAGGTTGATTATTCTTCTCTTTTTAGCGTCTTATTATCTCAGTATCGAACGTTAATGTTCTTTTATTTAGCGTTCGCAAATTGACGGCATCCGCTTCGTTCGTAGGGTTAGCTACGTTAGGTATTCTGTTATTTCTGGCATCGAGTTTTGAGTGTCTTGAGCATAGACCGGGTCATATCTGTTTTAGTGCCATTTAATTTCTTGTCCAAAGGTCTGCAGGTTTATAGCGTCTAGACTCTGCTGGGCGTCGGCCACGTTACATAACCGCTTGCCCTTGATATCGTAATCACCGTCTACCGTTATGCGAAACCCGACCCCAGGAGGGCCTCTTTTACCGGTCTCGCCACGGTGCGACCAAACTTGTCCACGCTCATTTTGAAAACTGTAATCTAAGAGAACATCCTTTACTTTTTATACCAATGCTCTATACCTGGAATTTCCTCTACCACGAATGAGTTTCAACTCCCTCAAACTCTTCCACGATGTTTATAATTTCGTTTTTATGGACCCGTATTACCCGCCTCAGCTGAACCTATTAAAACCTTTAATCTCTCACACAATTCATTCGGATCGTTCGTAATACACGGGATCAGGGTTTGGACATGTCCTTGAAGCCTTTGCCCGAGTAAGCTTTGGGAAAATAGTTTTGAAATGACAAGTTCGTATTTTGTCGATTTGTTACGGTTTATGGTACTTTTATAATTGTAAACCTCTTTTGTGAGCGTGTGTCCTGTTCAATATATCCTTGTAAGTGACCAAATCAGTTTCATCGTAATGTAACGGTGCGCGTTTAAAGACCAATTCGTACAGACCTTTCGTAGGTTTGTAGTACACATCATCTATGACTATACTGCCGTTACTATCGAAATTTAACACTTTGTTTCCAATCATTAGTGTGCCGTTATCATAGCGTGGTCCGTATATGGAATCAATCTTTCTTTGACTGGGAATGTCCTTCATCAGTGGACTTCATGTACTTGACTGTAAGTGCATTTTGGAATGTGTTTTCCACCCATTGTGAAGCCTCTAGTTGTCCTTTAGCGGTGGAAAGGATATCGCTTGCTTCGGGTAAAGGTGGATCACTAGTCTCCAGCACTTCGTCGTCCTGTAAGTAAGCGGGTACTCTCGGAGATGATGTTACAGCGGGAGAGAAGAGTTCCTCTTTTTATCTCCTGCTGCTCTTCCTCAGGTTTCGATTTTTATATTTTCGGAATTCTTGGTTTTCTTTCGCAGTTCAGACAGGAGTGGTTTGTACTGGTTTTCCAGACGTATCTCGGTAGACAGAGTCCCTTGTTTAAACTCCTTATACTTTTCGCCTGATGGCCGTTCTCAACTTTGATATCTCGGCTGTAAGCTGTTTCTCGTTCCGCTCCATTTTTATCAATGATGTCACCATCTGTCCGTTTAACATTTATATACGCTTTCCTCATTTGCTCAAAAACATGTGATACATCAATACCTCTGCACTCATCGTATCTTGGAACGAAATGAACCTTCACTCTGTCGTCAAATCTTACCTTCTTCTTGTTTGGCTCCATATTGCACACTGACCGTGTCCGTGTTGAGTTGACACTTTTAAACTACGGTAGTTCGACTTGTCTGAAAAAACATTGCGCGTTTCTTGTGTTTTCTAAGGTAGTGTATAATGTCACCAAGTGACGCTACCGTACCCAGTTTCCTGAAGTAGGACTGATCTCGGTATTTGCACTTGCGCTCGTGATCTAAATACAAACGTCCTCTTTCCATCCGTCTCTCCACTGCGGGATCTCGGCCACCGTGTGTACTTGTCATTCTCTACCGTCTTATCCATGTACTCTTTTAACCGAGCGATAGGGTTCCTCACCCTACCGTGTATATGGATCAGGTATGAGTTGAGTAGCCAGAACTCACAAGGATTGGCTCCTGTAAATCTCCTCCACGCCTCAAACTGATCACGGTTTGTAATACTATACACTCCGTCCGTCAGACTTATTCCGAACATTTCACAGTACATAGGGACAGTTGGTAAGGCCACCTTTAGAAATTCTGAAGTAAAGAGGCTCTGGCACAGATTATTTACAGCCGCAAACTCTTTGTTTCTCTCGCCTCTCGGTAGTCCACGTGGGACCGGCCCGTACGCCACGTTATAGCTGATGTCGCTGTAGCATTTCGAGGCCTGTACTTGTCTGTAGATTGTAACGGGTTTCCTAATAGGTATAGGTCGCTCCGTGAGAATGATGCAACGTGAGGTGTGTGGGGACTTTACAAGCGTTACTCCAACATCTTTATACAGACTTGGGCAAAGTATATACCGCCGTGTGCGTTTCTCAACGGTACAAGCTTACCGAATTGGTCTGGAAACGGTCTGAATCGGGACAAGAGGTTCTGCGATTCCCGCACAGTACACTTTAAACATGTCTTCGTGGTATACAACGAGTTCAAACGGTACACCTTTCTCTTGGCTCTTTTTCAAAAATTCTATCCAGATATCGCGGTTATAAAACCGTTCGCTGGACGAAATCATTAACAGAATTACAGGAGGAATGGTTGCACTGTACTGTCCTTGGCGTTTGTGTCTCCAACACCTTCTATTGAAAAGGGAAACCGTGTGGTGGTCGTCTGCTACAGTAATTACCGCAAAATTTTTTCTTGTCCGGGTAGTACCACGTACACAGATTTGAGTTTGACTTTGTGGAGTCTCTGATCCGAGAACCCTCTGATGTCGTTATAAGTGTAGATCCTCACCATTATAGATCTTGAACAAAACTGTCTATACCTACTCGGTACCTCCCTTTATCAATGTCATCGTCCTTGCTAATGACGATAAAACCGTGTTTGTCCTTCCACGCCATACTGCACAACTGTTTGAATTTTTCAAATCTCATATCGGTATTGACGTGATCACTGTAAGCGTGGTGTAGATTCATATCATCCTGTTTGAAGAGTATTATGAAATTTGCATTGTCTCTGACCAGCTGTTTCGGTACGTGGACTGTGGTTTTGACCGAGATAGAATGTATCTACGTTCTTTGTGCCTCCCCATAGCAAAGTAACTGCGGATATTGCCGTGCTTTTCGCAAGCTATATCGTCAAAAAATCATCAAAGAGTTTTCCTTAGCCTCGTCCGGTTTAATGACCAGGGAGCTATCGTCGTACGCGAAATACCCTACTTCCTTCGGTATCATTTTAGCCAGTAATTGATACTTTGGTTGGTACAATGACTTTGAAAATACGTACACATTCTCGAATCGTAATCCGTTCGGATCGGTGATCAGATTGAATAAACACGTTTGTTTTACCACAGTTTGAAGGACCTACAATTAAACCTCTTATTCGAGTCTGGTAAAAGCGGACCGTTTTTGTTTTTGCGACTTAAACCGCTACCTATATACTCGTCCATGTTGTGGACGTTAAACGTCGTGGCTTGCTTTACGAGCTTCATTTTGGTAATGACGGTTCCACGGTATTGCATCATGTTTTATAATTTACTTTCTTTTTTTAGGTTTAATAATATCTTTGGAGTTTACCCAGCTATTGTGAGTATCGTCAAAACCGCGCCACCGCACCAAGACCTTGGAGCCTTTCCGCCGGAGTACTTTATCAACGAGATAGGCATTTCCTGTTGCGGTTCTTATCAGTTCCTGTTCATAGAAACCGCCTTGCAAAATATCACCTCTTATGTCTTGTAATATATACGTTACAGGTTTTGTAGGTTTTATCGCAAATATTGTAAATATTTCATTTGACCAGTTGGGTAGATATCCTTTTTTAAATACACCTTTGTATTTGCTAATTCTAACCTGATCGCTTACACGGAATTTAGGATTTTTTGTTTTAACCACTTTATTATGTTTATTTATGCGGGCGAGAATCTGTTTTACGTGTTTTCGTCTAACATCTTTTGGTTTCATACCGATTGTCCTGTGCACACTACTGTTGTACTCCTTGACTATGTCTGGTAAAATACTTAACCACTCGTAGCTACCGTTGTGCCGTAAATCTCTCGTACATTTTTTCTTTCAGGGTTCTGTTTAGACGTTCCACAATAGAACTTTTCAAATGTGATTGGGTAGAGTAATGGTTAATGCTGTGTGTGTTTGTTTAAAAGTTTTTTAACGTGACTGTTGTACCATTCTTTACCGTGGTCCGTTTGAAAGTTTTTCATCTTGTGTTTAGACAGTATAGATTCTAGTGCATGCACGACTTCAGCGCCGGGTCTTGTTCTTTATAGGAACGGCAAACGCAAATTTTGAGAAACAGTTTAGCATCGTCAGTATATACTTGTAACCTCTGTTTACTCTCGAGTAAGGTATCATCTCTACAAGGTCGGCTTGATACAGGTCATTAATTCCTTTCAGCGTAACCCTGCGTCTGGGGGTAGTTACGCCTAGCCGGTTTGTGCAGTTCTTTCGCTATCGCGTCCATTTTGTAAATGAAGAAAAAATAATCTGTATACCGGTATTTATATTCGTCTAAGTGGTGTTGGTTTTGGAACACCTACATCGAACAACTAGCATGCTCGATGCCCAGGTTAAACAGTATTTGATTTTGAGGACCAGTCCAGAAGTAACTGGTTGTCGCCCGGTGATCAAATACTGTCCCATCCCTTGTTGCTTAGACAATGGAATGATCGCACATGCAACGCCCGGTCGTATAGTAAAAGAGGTGAGTTTTACACAATGCGCACTCCCATAAACTACGCATCGTGTAAAATGTATCTTCCGTGAAGTAATACGTGGACGTCAATCCTTCTTGCCAAAGAACAGGTAAAAGGTCACGAGCACACACATATGACAAAGTCTGCGTAGTCTGCGTCCGTCGTAAACTTCTTTGTATCTGACTATCAATTCAAAGCAGTATTCGCGATGTTTAGATTTAATTTCCCGACGGATGGATTTCGGGGATCTGGATATGTCGTAAGAAGTCAATACGGTGTCGGGCAATTTGCTGTAGACAAAGATCATAGAGGTTCTTTGGGTTCCACGCCATGATTTGAGAATGAAGTGCTCTCCCACTACCACCACCACTGTCTCCACGATTACTCTCCCACCACCACCGACTCCCCCACTGAGACCTCACACTTTGCACAAATATAAGTGTTTTACAAGAGTATTTACAATTTTACAGTGATATCAACACTATATACAAGTTTATACATTTTTAATCTGTATATCACCGGTATTTATAGCCGTCTAAGCTGAGTGTGGTTGCGGAACACTCGTACTGTGTGTGAAACACAGTACCCAGGTTAAGCATTATTGGGGTATAGGAGTCTGTCCAGTCTGAACTCAAATTCAAATTCAAATTCAAATTCAAATTCCTTTAATGTCGTAAGACAACTTTTGTTGTATGACAGAGTCAAGTACATGCTGTATATACATAAGTTATAAAGTAAAACAATAAAAATACAATGGTTATACAACAGTAAATATTATACTAAATATTTTTTTATTTAGTCTACATAATTATAATTATTGTAAAAAAAAAAAAACTTAAAATTTAGAATTTAAAACGTGTTACAACTTTACACTTGTTAGTTTATGCCCGATTTAAAATAAGTTTACAAATTCCAACTAATAATGCAAGAAAAACAAAACAATTAAAACAAAAATATCATTATACTAGAAACTCTCCCACCGTGTAAAAACAACCCGCCACTAAATGCTCCTTTAATTTTCTTTTAAATTCTTCCTTATTTTGGATGCACTTCAGCGGTTTCAGGAAGTCTCCAAAAGCACCTGGCACCGGACATTGTGCGGTAAACTTGCTGCCCAAACTGCCATAACTGGTTGTCACTCCACGACCCCAATAATGCCCCGTCTCTTTGTACTTAGACGGCCTAACGAAGGCACTCACAATAACCCCCTGTAGACCTCCTGTAGAACTGTGTCGGGAGGTCTAAGATTTGCTTATGACACACTGGACAGCGGAAGCATCCACAAAAACCCCTCCACCCAGCACCGGCAAGGGTCCTATCGCAGACTATACAACGAAATGTTCTTTTTACATATAGGAAATCCTCTCTTGATAACTCATGGTAAACAACACGTTCCACACAGTACTAGATATCGGGTTCTATTCCAGGCTCTCTTTTCAAAAACAAGATGGTACAGTGGGGGGTTTCATATGTAATATATATATTTCAACTTCGGGCTCTATATCCATATCACTTCTCAAACACGGGATGCCACAGTAGATGTTTTGCGAACCGAGTGGTACGTAGAGTGTACACATCACTTGAAAACAGTCGGTTTCAATGTGCTCTTCGATGAGAGCGTCCCTGACCGTCAGCGGTACTTCTAAACTCATAAGGGCACTCCCATTGTTAGAGAAACTGTTTGACCACGGTTTTTTTTTAGCGAGGTCAAACAGGGAGTGTGGCTGGAATGCTCTAGACTCGGCCATGGTTTGAGTTAGAATGAAACACTCGCACCTCCCCGGTGACATTGACTTGAGGTCATGTGACCTCTCCCTTCCATAAAGCTCTCGCGTTCTGTAACGCAGTCAGTCAGTTACAATGTTGGCAACGGTGCTGGTGGTATTGTGGCAGTACCTCGCCAAGGAGCTACCGCCTCCACGCCACCGCCTCCTCCGCCACCGCCTCCACCGCCACCGCCTCCACCGCCACCGCCTCCTCCGCCACCGCCTCCATCGCCGACCGCTAAAGGTACGTAATACTTGTTTCAAAAGTTTACTAATGATTTTCAATCAGATAGATACTCAGAGTATCGGATTTTTTTCAGCATCAGGGTCTCGTGTCCCTTTCGAGGGACCTATAGAAGACTACGACGTCGGGTGGTACTCCGACGAAGAGGAGGACAATGCAATGTTCTTGAAATACTTGGAGGCTGTAGGTAAGTCCTTAAGATAGTCTCTCTCTAGGTCAGGGCCGTGCCAGTGGGGGTACCTCCAGGGGTTCTGTCGTACGCACAACATTCAGGTCCCAGGGCTTACAGAGTTTAGGCCTGCCTTAGAGACCTTCATTCGTGACCCCAGGGCTTACGGGTTTTACGCCGGCCCTTAGAGGTCTCATTCACACACAACACATTCAGGTTTACGGGCTGTTAGGCCGCGCCAGTGACCTTCATTCGTGACCCCAGGGCTTACAGGTTTTACGCAGGCCTTAGAGGTCTCATTCACTCGCGCTTCCAGAAACCCTGAAGCTGTCCGGGGCATAGCCTTGTCATGTGCAAGTCTTTAAGAATCAATATATGGAACAGGACTCACGCTTGCGATTGGTGACGGTGATAGTGGGGAGGATGAGGCTCGTGCGTCTTTATAAGTTCAGTCAGTTAGTTAGTTAGTTAGTGTCAGCATGTCAGATGAACAAAGAGTTATTACATTGACTTTGAAAAAAGTTCACTGATATGTGGAAGGCGGGTCTGTGAACTTACGGAGGATCGGAGGAGTGTACTTAGAATAGCAGAGGAGATGCGAGCGAATCGACTAATGGGATCAGAGTGTAGTTACTTGTAAGTTTTTAGCCTTTTACTGTAACCGAATGGTAGAGTTTCATACTTACCTTCGTGTTTTGCGTTTTGGTCCAGTCACTTTAAACATTTTAGTCTCTTCTACGGTAATTATGTTTCTGTCTTTAGTACGCCTAATGCGGTTCTCAGTGATCTCTAATGATTGCTTGCTTTCAGAAAGTACCATTTCTTTTAATTTTGAAAAATTTAGTTTTTCACTAGTTTTTAAATTTAGAGTAAGGCCTTTTATTTTACAAACTTCAATAGTTTTAGTGCGTTTTTTATTAGTGGACCAAACAAGATAGGCATAAGTCTTGGGGCCTCCGGAAACAAATTCTACTATGTATGAGTCTGGACCATAGTCGGCCAACTCGTCGGTCATTTCGCCCAAGTAGTCCCCTGTGGGGACACTGTACGAACCTTCCTTACGTATGTACAATACACTATCGGTATCATAGTAAAGTACTTGTTTGCCTATTCGATCTAAGTAACTGTACAGCTTAAGTCTAGCGTGTGCGGTGGTGAAGGCCGCGAGCACAACGTTTACGATTCGCAGGGATTCACCGACTTCGTCTATGTTCTGCCAGTTAACAAGGAGGACCTCTTCGTTAATTTCTTGAATGACGTTTACTTGTGTCCCGGGACTTGTTAGTAATTTAAAAAAACTCGTCGGGTTCTCTAATGATGGAAGTTTTAGTTTGGTTCTCCCTCTGTCCAAATTTTCCCCAAAACGAATTTAGCATCAATTTTGCGAGAGAGCGAAGACCCCCGTTTTTTTCAATTTTGGGAAGGGTCGAGTCTGACACCTTCGTGTTTATAATAATTTTGAATATACACGGCTTTATCCTCTTCTGTGAGGCACCAGGAGGGGTAGCCCGATGCCTCCTGTTTAATTTTTAGAAACTTATTTACAAAATCGGTAAAAAGGCCGCCGTCTTCGTAAGTAATGATTTTATAATCCCAAAGCTCGTACATTTCTTAAGATGGTATACCCCTTCTCTACAGCCTTTCTCATTTCCTGCATCGTCCATGTCCCTGTCAATGCTCTTTCTTCGGTGCTATGATTACAGTCTGTGTTTAGCATTTCTAGATCACATGTACGGCATAAGACAAACATTAATTTATTGTTCATTACGTGTAGGGAGGACGGGGTGGTACAAATTTAGCGGAGGCGATACTTTACATTTTAGGAGTCCTTCGGCCTCCATGCCTCTTTCTCTACACTCCTTGTCACCTACAAAGATTTTTGGATGGGATAAAACATAAGGCAAAAAACTTATTGACAAACGGGTACAAGGAGCAAACGTCTACATACTGAATTGTTTCCCCGTCCTCGCACTTGTGGAAGGTTTTAGCATTACCTGTCCTTCCCCCGAAGAAGGCATCTCTGGGATTGAGCGGGAGTGTGTTTTAGGATGGGGAGAGAATTTAGATAATCCAATTTTTGTTCTTTCTTTATTTTATTGAATTCACACTCCCACATTTCAATTATTACTTCATAGTCGGATGCTCGGAGACGAGCCATTTTAGCTTTGGTTCTCTCGAACCTTAAGTGCAGGGAGTCTGAGGGATCATCGGGCAAGGATGCTTCCCTATCGTATCTGAAACATTTTGGGCACCCATGGAAATAACAGCCCTGAAATTCGTATACGCGCTCCCCGTCAAAACCGTCTACTTTCATACCGTCAATTTTTACTTCTCTTTCCCGTCCTGCGTGTTGGATCCTAATACCGCGTTGGTCTTCCTCCCAAGTAAGCCATTGTAAAGCAATAGGCGATTGGTTTATCAACCATACGGTATCCGTTCTTTGGGACTAGACCAATAGTGTTGGCTTTGAGAAAATTCCGTCTAAAAACCAAATTACAGGCGCTGGCTATGGTGACGGCTTCCATGAACGGGTCTACGTTACATTCTTTCAAAAAACATGTTTCTAAACTTAATACACGCTTGCGCCAGTATCTCCACATCGGAGATACAGTACTCGACCAACTCTTTTTGAAAGTCAAAAACTACATTTTGTTTAAGTTGATCGTTGTGCCAATTTTCAAAATCTTTTGTAAGACTTCTCAAACATTGATTCAGGGCAATAGTACTCCTTGGGTGGTATGGGGCCTACATAATTTTGGTTTTGCCAAAGTGTTGAAAAGATGAGGGAAGTAACCCTTTCTTCTTCTCCGGGGGGAGATCAAAGGCTTTGGGTAGTGCAGAGAGGGCCATGGGGAAATAATTTAGCGAATCGATAAATCTGACGTTATCTAATTCCATAAGAATGACTTTAGTGCCACGCATAATTAGCTCTGGAGTGAATTTTGATTGTTCGAGAACGTACTTTAACAGAAATTGAAAGTCGAAACCCTGACCGTTATGAGCCATTACACATACGTTTTTTGAATTTTTTTCTCTCCTCCATTACGTAATCCATGAATCTTACTACAGGGTCTTGTCTAAACACACGAGTGCGGGAGGTACAATTTTGGCAATTTTCCCCACCAATGCATTTCCAACAAAATTGTTGAGAAAACACAAAGGTTTAACTTTATGAACTCTAGATTCTTCCGTTAAAATTTCATCTTGACGGGTCTCTAAATCAAAGAAAATGAAAAGAAAGTCTTTGGTTTTGGGTTTTCCTGTGTCGACCCGCATGTTGTAGCACTGGTGGTTTGGGGCCATGAACTCGTTACAGATTTTACAAAAACACTTCACCGCACACATGTTTTGACTTACGATTGTTCAAAAAACACAAGTCTTTGGCACTGTAAGCATTTTTTACCGACTTACAACGTTCACTCTTGTGGGCTGCGAAACAAATCTGATTTTTCATGGTCATGTTACAGTCAGGGCACAAAATTCCCCATGCTCCTCTTTACAAGGCGGAGAAACGGATTGACATGCAGGACAGATATTTGAACACCTATGTACACCTTTGTGGTCGTAAGGGACATGGCATGCTTCACAATAGAAAACGGCACGCAAAAGCTGCAGTTAGGCTAGTTATTACATTATAATGGTTTTCGTGATACAACAAGTTAATTTTGTACAAAGCACTTTCATTATTACCATTAAAATACACTTCTCGGCCTTTACGGTTTGTAGTTATAAACTGTAATATTATATTTTTTGAGGTGGTCTTGGAATTTATTAAGTTCGGGGACCCCCGCTCCCTCTTTCGGTATTTGAACTCGGGCTTTCGCCATTAATTTTTTCGCCTTTGTTGTTTGTCTCTGACATCTGTCTTTTTTTTATCGATTCATACTCGGGATCTTTTTTAGCATTGGCCTTTGCTACCACTATAGCTCGGGGCAGACACAGACTATCGCTATTCTTAATGACTACGATACCTCTACGTGCTTTACATTCTTCTTTAAAGTTATTATAAAAACCTGGTCTTACTCTAGCACTACCTACAGGAAGATTAATTCTAGTACACTCTACTCTAAACGTATCAGCTGACTTTACGGAATCGGCATTACTTTGAATTATGCCACCAAAAATTTCGAATAAAACATCACTTTTGACTTGATGAGCCGGCCGAAACGCTACATAACCTGGCTCTTTGGTTTTCAAATTTAAACTGTGAAGTGTAAATCCCAGGTAGTCTGAATCTGAACAGTTTGATTTCATTTCATCGACTAATTTGGAAAATCCGGTTTTTATCCAGTCTATTTCACTTACGTTATCTGGTACTGTATTAAATTTGAAGGTGGTCTTGGTACCGTAAAACTCTGTATCTTTTTACATACGTCTCGTATTTTCCTAGTACTTTTACAGGATCCAGTTCCATACGAGACTCTGGACCCACTTCAATAGGTTGAGATTCCATTGCAACAGTAATATATTAAAAAATAATATCTGGGTAACTAGGTAGGTAAGCACTGTCTTATTTATTTTATATTAGTAATTAGCGAGGTTTACTTGTCTTGATAATTTTACACAATGTTGTGCAATATCAAGGAACAGAGCGACATAGGTCTTACCTCTTTGACGTTCACCTCCAGACTGGCGAGACAGGGAAATCTCTGCCGACTGTGTAGAACACCGACCAATCAGAGTGCTTGGCGGCTATTTTAGACCAATCAGAGATGCGTTTATTCCGGCCAATAGGAAGTTTGCGGTTGCAGTCGTTACATGTCTGGTTTTTTTTTTTACAGGTAACCGCAAGGGACCCGGAGGCTGACCACGGTGACCACTGATTATGTAGCAATAAATAGCTTATCTTTACTGAGTCGTTTTATTTGAAATCCCCGCCGAGAAAAGTGAGGTTATGTTTACGTGGCGCGGCCATAATGGTTTTTTTTTTTTTTTGATCACGTGATACATGGGCGCAGCCATGTTGGAATTCCCTCCGTCCCTCGTTTCTCCCTCACCGGACCCAACAAATCACCGATTTTTACCGAAAAACAACAATTTTGACACCCAAAATCACCGATTTTACCGAAAAAACAACGATTTTGACACCCAAAATCACCCCAAAACACTAGGATAAGAGTGTGAGGAGGGAATTTCCTTCCCGCGCATGAGGGAATTTCTCCCGCACATGTGGGAATTTCTCCCTCTGCGCATGCGCGGCCGCCATCTTGGATCACGTGACCCCCTCTCGACCAATCAGAGCCCTGTCCGCAAAGGGCGCAAGGTCTACTACCAAGCATCTACCGGCAATTGGGGTCTATTAGTTTTCGCAGGTCCTACAACTTGAGGTATGTGCAGAATATTTTCTCTGCAGGTACGACTTGGTGCAGGGGGATTCTTAGCTCACTTATACCTATTTTTCCATAGAAATACGTTTCTGAATTACGTACTTGTACTTCCCCTTCCTCTAAATTTTCGTCTTCACTATTACTATCTGAATCGTTTGATAATCCGAACTCACTTCCAGTTTCATGATTACTATCAATTACTTCGCCATCAGACAAATCGCTCCCACCACTACTCTTCCGCATTCCAATCAACTCATCTTCCGGTCCCAACCTATGTTTTGTTTCTCGACCATATCAGCTGATGACTCGATATACCCAGCTCCTAAATAGTCCTTAATATTTTGCGCACTTGTTTTCCAACAACCTAATCCGTTTTGGAATAATCAATATATATACACACAAAAATTATAATTAAAATTATTTTGTAGAATTTTTTAATAGCTTGGAACCCATTTGAGGTTCAAGATTTTGAAGGTCGCAATAAAAATACTTAATGAGTAGCCCATCTCGTGGTAGCATGTGGTTTAACACTGCTTTTCCCTACCGAATACCGGATACCTTTGGTAGAATCAAAACTGAAAATTATTTCACTACTTTCAAGACAAATTTAGGATTTTTAAAGCATTTTAAAACCTAGAAGACAACAGCCATGCCATAAATTGTTTACTATAAATTTGTTTTTCTAAAGAAGATCCCTGACGGAGCTGGGTCCAGACGACCTCTATTACAAGCTAAACATATTATTTCAAACTTCTACCACATAAAAGTATACACCTATAACACTTTGGAAAATTGTTTACTGATTGGGTTGTATTCACACATGTATTCGAGTAAAAGAAAAATATTTTGATTGTTATTGAGGATTATGATAACCAAAAAAAGTTTTCTGTTTATAATATAAGCTTTCTTCACGTTAACTTATTACTATTCCTTATTCTTATTCTGCATTTTGTGTGTGTCTTTTGAAGAACTACGTACAACAAATTTAGAGTTCACGTTAATAATTAAAGGCGTAATTATTTTTATTGAAAACCCTTACATAATCGGTTATCAGTTATTATTTTTAGATTTATAAAATACTGTATGATATTATATGTTCTGCATGTGAATACAGATTTGGATTTGTCCCCATTAAACTTGAATTTACTTATAAATCAACTATCTGTTACCTTCGGCCGTAGCCTACTTTGTCGAAGCACTTATAATATTTGAAATGTTGAATTTAGCTCAAATTCACATTACTTTTATTGCAGTGTGAAGTATTTGACGCTGTCTCAGACTTCACTCCTGGAAAGAGATCCAAAGAAAGTCGGCAAACTACGAAGCTCAAAACGAAGCTTTAAAACCTTTTCGACATCAGAGACACCTATAAATAGAAGAAAGTGGTGTTCTCATTATCTCATCATATGCACAGCTGAGTGCACCACGATGTTTTGACGTGGTCTCTAAGCATGATAGAAAGAGTTTGTTCCATTTGAATTTAGAATTTCTTTGGATCTCTTCAGACGAACGAGATACTAGGAGTCAAGTCTGAGATAACAGATGCTGCAATTAAAGGAAAGTGTACTGTAGTTATTTATCATTCAAATTGAATAAACCCTTTCTACCACAGCTACGTTATGTTTAGGTTCTACCACAGCCCTGTACTGCTGATGTAAGTGCGAGTTGGTCCGGGGCAGGGACAACCTATGTTAGAACATTGATTTTAGGTTATCAATTGAACGCCGACTAATACCTATATAAGTATGGAAGAAAAAGTTGAAAAAAAAATTAACTTCCGGTCGGATAATACACCGGAAAAACTCTACTGATAATAAGTTCCGACTACTTTGGATTTCACTGACTGGGGTATTATTTCATTTTCCTTAGTATATTCCGATCGGAAGTGATTATTTTTGGTTTTTTTTTTCTCGATAATTACATATTTATTAGTCGGCGTTGAATTAATCTCTAAAATCAATGTCCTAACATAATTACTACTTTTACCTCAACCATTCAACCAGTGAAATCCAAAATCATCAAAACGAATCAGTAGAGAGCTTTTTTCGGTATTTACCGACCAGAAGTGATTTTTTCTTTATAATTATATAGGTGGTCGAGTACAGTTTAATGATAACAAAAAATCGTCGTCCTAACTCAATCAAAAATACCACGTTTACCTCAATAACCGAAGTCCGAAGTAGGTAAAGTTCTAATCATTAGAGTTTTCAGGTGTATTTTTATTTCCGACCGAAAGTGATTTTTGTTGCTCTGTTTTGTACTTTTTTCTTTCTTGTCCAGTAAATCCAACATCACTTTGGTACGTTCTACTCGACCAGAATCTAACTTCGTAAAGTTTCTGTAGCTATACAAGAGAATTTGTGGTACTAGAGTTGCTGTCTAGCTGCTGGTACTAGAGAGTTTAATTTGTCTATTACATCTTTCCACTTTCTATAAGGCGTAGTTACTAAAGTTGCATATTTTTGGTATTTACCTTTTACCAGTGAATTCATTGGCAAATAACACACACAAAACGTCCCCCGGATCCCCCGGTTTCGGACCCCCCCCGAACGAAATTTGTGGCTACGCTACTGCAACTCGCCTATCTCTTCCGAGGGATGGTTCACACATTGGGAAGGGTTTACTTAATTTCGTCAGCTGGCCGGGCGAACCGCGCAAGGGCCACGTATAAGGGTAAACGGGACTGTAGGCCCACGTCGTATAACTGTCGGGACCATTTCAGCGCAGGAAGCTCGCTATCTCGGCCCACCTGCCACACGTGTCCAGTCTAACAATGACTCACAACTAGTGATGGGTTATTCGAATAAAAAAGTTATTCGTTATTTGATAGTTTTTTGCCATACAATTATTCGATTTATTTTAAAATTATTCGAATAATTTGGGTGAATAAATGTTTTGAATAAACTGTTACGGGTTGCGGCCGTTTGCGTTTAGTTTTATTCGCTCAAATTATTATTCTTTCTTTGGGGGAAGTATGGGACCTGTTTATTCATTCAGCTGTTTGTAAATGTGAGCTGAACGAATAAATAACACTTATGATTGATGAGTAAGAAAAATATTATCATTTAAATTAAAACATTGTATTAATTTTTGTTGTTTTAGATATAGAAAATTACGTATTTGTTATTTAAAAATTAACCTTATATAGCATTGCACTTAAGATAATAATAATTGCCAATTCATGAAATATTTAAATTATTAGTAAATTAATATTCATGTATTTTATTCGTTAGTAAAATGTTGGAATTGTTTATTTGACCAGATATGTTTTATTTATTACTTATTTTACTGTTAAGTAATAATGTTAACGGGGGTAGTAAACAAATGTTAGAAACAACTTCAGGATTATTACACACAATTTTATTCTTACATTTTAAAGGAAATTAATAATAAAGGCATAAATTCAGTGAATATTAAAATATTTTAACAAACTAGAATATGAACAGTAGTATTGATTAAAAGTAATAAAAACACATAAATTTTTCTGTTAATACTACTTGGGATAGCAACAAAGAAAACTAAAGTTTAGGTTCAAAAACCAGCACAAAATAAGTTAAATTAATGTGAAAACACACACAAATGGAAAGTTCACTCCAAGTTTGAATGTAAAAATAATATGTTGTTGATGTTTTTTGGCTTTAATCGGTTTCTCCGATCATTTACTACTTGTCCCGCAATTGAGAACAGTCTTTCTGACGGAACAGAAGTGGCGGGCAAACACAAATATTTTTTTGGAGATTGTATATTTCAAAAATAATGTTTTAGAGAGAGCTTAAAATTTAAAACACAAAACCAATCTCCTTTAGAAAAGCAGTCTATAGGCTACTAAAAGAATTGGGCGGGTAATAGATAAATGCAGTTTTTAAACTGCAAAAATATGATGTAATATGTAATCAAGAAGTACAACAAACTTATGTGTAAAGAGATAACTAAAATGCGGCTGCAATTTCATTGTCTTATCTAATACACCGTCATGAGTACGGTGGGCTCTCAACGACTTCAACGTAGGGAGCAATGCAGGATAGCGATGGTCACTCTGCCCCAATGTTATTGTTGTTCTCTACTCTCCTGATACTTGAGACGTTCATCACTGACATTTTCAGACACTGTTACGTCATATCGCCCTCTCCCTAAGCAGCTGTGAGGGAAGCATCATCCAATTCTCTTGCCAACCTCTGTGCGCCTGATACTACTCTTTGCTTGTATTACTTTGGAGGGGGGAGGTTGCGTAAACCACGCCCCCACCGCCATTCTGCCGTCTGATTTGTACTTGGTGTTTTCCAATAGAAAAATTTTGTCACTTGTCCTTTTGGTCGCTTGTCCGCCTCCGGTGAGGAGTCGAGGCCGGGGGCGGACAAGCGCTCGAGAGGACAGGCGACCTAGAACAAAAAATCGGTGGCGGACCCAAAAAATTCGGCCTTCCAGAATGGCGTTTTATAGATTTGTCTAACCAATAGAAATTGAGCTAGGGCGGGGCCTGCGTTTCTGTGTTTCACGTGTACCAGGAATATTAGGAGAGCAGAAACGGATAGAGGTTTTGGAGCAGAGCTTTCGTGAACACATGTTGTCGATCTCTCTCTGCCGTCCCCAACTCTTGCACCTCATAGGATTGTCGCTGGGCAGTAGTTTAAAGTAACTAATCTGTTGCAATAGTTCAAACAACTTGTTTATAGTAAACTAGATCCAATAATTAATATAACAATTTCGTGAAATAACAATTATTATTATTATATAAATAACTAATATAGTTTATTATTGTAAACTATTATTATCACTATTATTTTGTTCTTAGTTCCATTTACTGATTGAAGCGTAGGCTTACACCCAAATAACCCAATAATAATTAGATGTTTTTTTTAATATTACAATAACACAATATAATACAAAGTGTTAGTATCGACGACCGAGGCAATGTGATTAGTAATATGCAAACATAACAAACATTGTTACAATTAAAGAAAATATATGGTCAAATTTTAATATTTTTGTAACCTAATGCCAACAAAAAAGGCGACAAGTTGTGACATTAAATATTACGCTTTCCTGTTATAAATGTACAAATCACCTTCCTGTTTCAAATAAATGTTGCTAACAGTTAGGACAAGGTTCTTAGCTCGTTATCATCAAACATAATATAAATTAAAGTCGCTTTTTATGTAGGTCTGTTTGTGCATCTCAACTACTCATCTGATTTTAATACCATTTTTACTGTCGACTGCGCTATGGATTAGGGCAGGTTTTTAGGTATGATACATCAATATTTTAATCAAAGAAATTAGATAAAAGATTATATAATGCGAAAATTGATGTTTTTGAGCGCTTTCAGGGGAGTCGGTTGACTATATAGCGCACATGTTAAATTAGATAAGTTTAGGAACATGTTTCTCAATAACCAATAAACATATCAAGATAAGGTTTTTTTTATTTGAATCTGCTATTTCTCATCTACATTTACAGCACAGCAAATTTCCATAACATAAATTTAAATATTAAAAATATTTTTTTTTATAAAATTCAATTTTTATCAATTATTTTAATAAATAACTTTTTTTAAATTATTATTAGACTACATTCAACAATTTGCTGTGCTATAAAACATTGCTCCAATTGCAAGGAACAAAATAAAAAAAAATCATCAAAATATGTTGAGTGGTTCTAGAGAAACGTGTTCCTAAACAAAGAAAAACAAGAATTTTCATCTAGTGAAATATATTGTGATTATTGTGATCATAAGTTTCATCATTTATTTTAGCTAGTTGGTACTTACACCAGGTATCGGGAGTTTTAGGGCAGAGAGCGTGGGCTGGATGTTCATTTGTTGATATCAAATGAAAATACTCTGCCCAAATTGCAGTTTTCATATTATTAAGGCTTGTTGCATTACGTCTTATTGCTAAACCGTAGTATAACTGCATGTCTTGGATGGCTTCATTACTCAAACGGCCCTTTCCTCCTATTGTTTTTCCATCTGAAAGTGTGGTTTTGCCCATTTGCTTTTTTAGGCGACGTAGACGTGATCCCATGCGCTTTTGCACTTGTCCTACACATTCTTTTTTTACAACTGGACAGTCTGGACCGTAAGGTTCTGCTTTTACTACAGTAGAATAAGATGAACTTTCACCATCACCTAAGTAGTACTTGTAGCGGATTCCATGCAATGTCTCGGATTCTCTGAACATCTCCAGTATACCTTGTGCCTCTATCCCTCCACTACTACCCTGATAATTCGCGATACAATTAGGTTCATGCTCTTGTTGTAATCTTTTCTTACATCTGCAGTACTTTGTAATAATTCATACATCTATTACCTTTCCTGTTTCTCCGCTTATGGCACTAACAATGCCATTCAGCGAGGTGTGTCCTCGCTTTTGCCAGGAGCCATCAAATATAGCAGTTATGTCCCTAGTTTCACATATAGAAATGGTTTCCTCAGCCGCTTCTCTCATAGACTCAAGACAAACTTGTTTTGTAGCACTTGCTAAGGCTTTATTATAATACCTAAAAGAGGGAGGGTTAGGCAAGTTCATAATGCCGCATACTGTTTTCGCAGCCTGTTCACCTTTCCCTATACTTCTAAATGCGTAGGCTACCCTAACGTTAATTTCAGGTTTGCCTTTGTTTTCTTTACTGCTATTGTAATCAGAAACTTCATAACCACAAGAATTACATTTGATTTTTATATTTACGCTTAGGCCCAATCGGTTTGAAGTATGAAGTGAAAGCGAGCCTTTACATCTGGTACATGTCGCTATCTTAGAAAGAAGGACTTCAAACTTACCAATATTTACAATGTCATTGCATTGAGAATCAAAAGAGTTACTTCATTTGTATTTATCATACTTGTCTAAATGAACAGACACTTTCTTCTTGGAAGAGCTGTCTTTTTCAGTTTGAGAATCTAGACTAGTACTTGATTCTGGTTCTTGACATTCACTGGGCACAATTACTTTTTTACCACCTGGATTTCTTGTCCCTGTAAAGCACTTTGCTTTGTTTTTGAAGGTTTTATGTGCTCTAGGCATTTTCACAAACAATAAACTACACAGTATAACTAAATATTATAACTTAGACTGAATGAAAGCAAGAAACACAATGTATGTGACAATAATAAACAAACAACAAATAGGGTTATGTCAAATAATAATAATAATAATAATAATTTCTTTATTTCTCTTTCTTTCTTTTACATTTTACATATATATGTATACACAATTCATTCATAATACCAGTCTGTCCTTGATTACAAACTTAAGACTATAGTTTAAAATTAGACAAATAACAAATAAAATAGATACACTATGTACATTAACCAATAGTTTTGTATGAAAGAGAAAGAGAAATCTCCAAGGCTTAGCCTGATTGGAGAATTACACATTCAATTTACATTGTAAAAGCGGTAGCAGAAAGTTATTACAAAATAATCAAAGAAACAAAATTTATTAAATAATCTAAACTCAGATACAGTTGGTACACCACAAGCTTAAAATTACATCTTGTTATAGGCTAAATTGGTTACAGAATTAAAGATCTATTTGTAGAGAATAATAAACAGGAATAGAAAAGGAACAATGTTTAATTTCGAAAGTACAAAATAAAAGCTTTGTGTGAACATAAATTATAGTTCTTCTACGTAACTTCAATAAGATTTGTTCCCTCCCCATCTTTCCCAGACCATACTGAGAAATCAGCAGCTGATAGATAAGATAATTATTTTGGAACCGTCAACCTCAAACTGTTCACAACCTGTCCTGAGTAGATAATGCATAATAACCTAAAATTATGTGATACATTATATGATTATGTGATGTGTTTTGAGTGTTATAGTGTGTTGTGATTAGTTAAAATTTGGATGTTTGATAAGTGCAGTGGTTGTGCTGTGAGAATTTAGTCTACGGTAAGACGAAGTTTTCTTATTTCATAGTACATACAATTAGTCAATCAATATACAATACAATATACTTATAAACAATCATGATAGGGCTTTAAATAAAATCTCACATACATCATGACTAAGTGACAATATTGAACAAGAGAGACTCAATACTCTCTATTTCCAAAACCCAGTTTTTGACTAGTTTATGAAATAAATTCAAACTATTTACTTCTTTAATATTGTTAGGTTACTTATTATAAAACTTTGGAGCAAGAAAGCAAAATGTTTTAGTGAAAAAGGTCGTTTTCGGCTTCGGAACATAGAGATCATTTGAGCTTCGTAATTTCTGTTTATATACAACCATTGAATTACAGTTTCGGCTTTTAACAAAAAACAATTTCAATACTTTGAAAACATATAACTGCCTCAAATTGAAAATTCTTTGATGACAGAATAAAGGAGATGATGGGTGGTCAGGTGGTTTTTTACATACTATCCTTAAAAACTTTTTTTGCAATACTATCAATGGTTTTAAGTTTGTGACATAAGTCCCACCCCAGCTTATTAATCCATATTGTAGTCTGCTATGCACTAAAGAAAAATACAACATTCTCAAAGTAGCCCCATTGCACAGATTTTTAACAAAATAAAATATTCTCAATATGTTATTTATTTTATTTTTGAGGGTCATAATGTGGGTTTTCCAACTGAGATCAGAGTCAAGAATAATTCCAAGATATTTTATTGACTGACTTCCACATATTTCTTTACAGTACAATGCACACTCATTAGCCTCAGTTAAGCAATCAGGGCACTTATAAGTAATTCCATTGATAAATTCTTCGTTTCCTCTTAGGCCAAAGTTGACGTATTTAGTTTTTTCAGCACTCAGTATCATATGATTTTCAATGAACCACCATCCAAGACAGTCTAAATCAGATTTAATTTGATACTCTATTATATTAATGTCATTAGAAATGTAGGTTAGGGCTGTATCATCGGCAAAAGATATAATTTGCCCTTTGAATTTACCATTGCAGAGATCATTTATATATATTAGAAACAATATTGCACCGAGCACCGAACCCTGAGGAACACCACAATGTATAATTCCAAAACCACTTAAATGGCCATTTACCCTAACACTCTGCCTTCTATTTTTCAGATAGCTTTCAAATAATTTATAGACGATTCCTCTTATACCACAATCATGTAACTTTTTCATTAAAATATCGTGATTAACTGTATCGAATGCCTTTGCAATATCTAAAAAACAACCCTGTAACCTTTTCATTATTATTTATACCATGTGAAACTTTTTCCATAAAGTCAACGATTGCTACTTCAGTACTGATTCCTTTCCTAAAACCATATTGATTTTTGCTAAAGAACTGGATTAGGTCTAAATACGAAATAAGCCTCTCTTTAATTGCTTTCTCATATACTTTAGACATTGTGGATAGAAGGGATATTGGTCTATAATTGCTGCACATTGACCTTGAATCTTTCTTATGGATTGGAATTACGACCGCTTCTTTCAGTTTATCTGGAAATACTCCTGTTTCAAAAGTTAGGTTAATAATGTAAACTAGCACATATACATATTTTTTATAAGTTTCTTTCAACAATTTAGAACTCATTCCATCAATGCCAGGTGCAGTGTTACTCTTTAATGATTGAATGATTTTTGAAAGGTCATTTTCAGTTACAGGCGTCAAAAACATGGAATGAGTCATTCTTGTTTGCTCAAAACTATTCTTCAAAGGACTTTTACTGAAATTATCGGGCTTTTTAATATCATTACACATATTTTTCGCCACTGAGAGAAAGTAGTTATTACATTCATTTGCAACCTCCTGCGGATCACTTATCTTTAGGTTGGGCAGTTCCAATATAATGGGAGATGGATATTTAGTCTTCTGGCCAGTAATTTCGTTTAAAACCCTCCAAGTCCCCTTGGAATTTCCCTGATTTTCTTCAAACAAATTTTTATAATATCTATCCTTAAGATCTCTTATTTCTATTTGTAAATTATTTCTAAATTCTTTATAAGTGTTGCAGTATTGTTCATTATTTGGATTGTTTTTAAATTTTTTCCAGAGACGATTTCTAGTGTTGATCTTTTTACATATTTCTGTACTAATCCAAGGTTTTAGTCTCTTGATTTGTTTCTTATAAACGACAGAATATTTACTTTGTTCAATTATAGTATTAAAGGTTTCATGAAAATGGTTGTAGGCCACATTGGCATCTCTCGTATCAAAAACATTGCTCCAATCAGCATTATCTAATAATCTAAGTAGCTCATCATTGTTGATGCGATAGGTGGGAGTGTCATTGATCTTGGACTTATCTGCAGCTGGTGCACTGCTAAGTAAACAAACACCTGTCATACAATGATCTGTTATGCCGTTTTCTATAACTTCTGTTGCAATTTCAATATTTTTTCTATTATGTATGCGTATATAAATGTGGTCAATACATGTTTGAGACCGCTCAGTTATGCGAGTTGGTTCGTTAATAAAAGATTCCATTCCGTTCTCCGATAATACTGTTCTGTACTCATCTATGACTAAATTGTTCTTATCCAATAAATTAATATTCATGTCTCCTATCAGCATTAAGTTTTTGCAAGCTCTAATATGGTTTTTTCGTAGGTAAGTTTGCAGCTCATTGACAAATACATTAGCAGTATGACTGTGTAGTCTGTACACAGCAATAATATGAAAATTTGTCCCCATAACATCAATAGAAAAAATCAATTACATCAGCTGACACAAATCTCACCGGATATCTTACAAAATTTGATATGCTATCATTAATAAATACAGCTATGCCACCAGACTTAGAATTTTCATTTGCTTGCAAAATTAAACTATAATTAGGAATTGAATACAATGTTTTTTCTGTCTCAGAAATCCAAACTTCCGACAGGATAATTATTTTCGGTAAATACGAAAACAAGGACATCTCAACCAAAAACGAATCAAAATTTGCTCTAAGGCTACGAATATTTAGGTGCAAAACAACTAACCCATTTTTTTGGTCTAAATTACCCAGAACCTAAAAAATAAACAAACAATAAAAACTAAACTCAATTATTTTCCTATTTATACTATTTACATAAATACTGTACTTACAAGCTATCAAGGTCAGACTGGCATTTCACATTTATTACTGGTCCGTTGTCTTCTTTTCTCATCAGGATTTTGCCTCCTCTCACCCAGAGCCACTTGTATCCGTTGGTCCGTCGAAAGTCTCGTGCCTTTTTCAAGAGCATCCTCCTCGCTGGCGTCAGGGACTCGTTCAGGTAAACAGGGTTGTCAGTTCCCAGGTTGAGATGTCTAGTTGAGAATTGGGCCTTGGCTCGGCGTTTTGCTAAAAGGTTGTCAGCATCAGTCCTCCGTACAAATTTTACAATTATTCCCGGAGGTCCCTCAGCATCCTTCCTCTTGCCCAATGTATGGCAAGCATCTATCATCTCCTCCTTGATCTCCATCCCAAGAGCTTTACCAACATCCTTGACTGTGTCCATTACATTATTATTTCTCACAGGGACACCCTGTATTTCAATACAATTCCTTCTTGTATACTGCTCTTGTTCTTCAAGCCTAGACTCAAGGGCATGCAGTTTTACTTTGAGCTGCACATTTTCTGATTCTAGTCTCTCTATTGTAGTAATAAACTTACTTAACTTTTCAGAGAGGTCTGTATTCACTTTTAGGCTATCATCTACTTTAGAGTTTAAGGCTTCATAAGAGTTATTGAAATCTTTACAAGATTGTACCTGCTGAGCCTTGAGGTCCTGTATCGCCTTCATAACATCCTCCAAGGTCAAAGAGCCTTGTGTTAGGCTAGACTCTAAACGTAGGCTGGTCCGCCTTTCCTTCGCACAAGGTGCACACCGCCACACTGCACCTCCATCACCCGTGAAAAATTCGACATCCACCTTACTAAGTTTTTCACACACAGCATGAAATGGTTTTGAACAATCATTACACTGAATCTTTAGCTGGGTTCTTGTGATTGATTTACTGCAAGTTGAACAGGTCGACATTTTGAGGTTATGTTGTAGTAGGCTTCCAGTCCAAGTATAACACTTCACTTTACACAAGGCAATTATCCAATATCTAACTGCGTAATTAATTTGAATAGCCTCCTGTATCAAAATAAAACACAACAGTGTACTGAAACTCACTTTACATAACAATAAACTAAGTTTAGATGGGAGCTCGATAGAGACAACTGCTCTGCTTGGCCGCCATATTTGAACTCTCAACTGACTGTAAACAGATGGGTTGACAACCTTGTATATTCAAAGCAGCATAAAGCAGGTTGGCCAACATAAGCCTAATAATAAATATGCGCCTCAATAAGGATTATGTATGACAATGATGCAGAGTAAATGAATTTTACAAGCCAAAATATGCTGAATCCATTTACATAATACGATATTTGGGTGTGATATTGTTGGCCGATTTAAATAAAAATTGCACCAAATTAAACAGGAGAATCTAAAGATTAAAAAAAGCAAATAAAATTTATTTTGTTTTTTTTTAGATTTTTTGTCAACCGACTCCCCTTCATTGTCAATACTGACTAAACGTTATGGCTTAGAATACAACAAAGTACTATGAAATTGTATAAGGATATTCTTATCACTGCATTAAGATGCGTAAAGATTAGGTCAAATTATCTTTAAGCAAGCGATAAATATTTTGGCAGATAGGTATTACGTATAAAAGCCCGCGTGTTTTGGTTGCGCGACTTGTGACCAAAGAACGGCTAAACCACACTTGATCGTGAAGTATAATAATGAAATCGAAGATTAAACAGTCTTTAACTACAGTTAAAACCATCGAGTAGTGGAATTACTACCTTATACATTTATATCCTCAAATTTAGCAGTTATGGTTTTTATTGTTGGATTCAAAAAGCGTATACACCGCAAATGTTTCTTGGAGAAAGAAGTTGTTTCGATTACTAGGATTCTTTAATCCCTACAGACCCTTTTCCCTTTTCAAATTAAACGGCTGCAATTTCCTGTGAAATTGTCATTTTCAATGACTTTCTGTTTCAAACACTCATTGTTGCAGGATTAGTTTAAAGAGTTCAATGTGTTTCACATGGACAACTAAATGTTGACCTTTGATGAGTAACTTCCAACAATAACCTATTTATGTTGTGCAACGAAACGATTGCTGTAAATATTGTTTACAAAGATATTTTGTAGGTATTAGGAGTAATATTCTAATGTTAGATAAATTATTATAAACATATCTAATTAATTTCATAATATTATTTGATTGTTAAGGCGATTAATTATTATTATTAGCCAGATTCGTGCATTATATTATTTTTAGGCTTTATGGGAAGATTCTGATCAATATCAGAATATTGAAGTAAAAAGAGAATGATTTTTTATTATTGAATATAGAACAGCCATCATGAAACAACAATTTCAAGGCGCAACAACAGTTGCGCTGTCGAAACTGTTTCGACAAAACCGTTGCGGTTTCACCGGGTCGGCCCAAGTATCAGGAGAGTAGAGACCATTAACACCATTCAGGCAGAGTGAGAAACGCTACCCTGCGTTGTCCACCGTAGTCACGGCGCATGGTAATGAATAAGGTAATAAAATTGCAGCCGTATTTTACTTACCTGTGTTCTCAGATGTTTGTTTTATTTTACAGTATAAACGATAATAATTTTTACTGTGTAGAAAAACGCGTTGAAAGAATTTGTTGTTAAAATTAATCTGATTGTAATAAGGTGAATTTAAACTTCTGATAACATGCTGTAGATGGAGCTTATATTGGTCACTGTTAAATTACATTAAAAACATAAAACCAATATTTAATACATTTTATTGTTGTTTGAGGCCTTTCGATATCCAAGATATCTTGGATATCGAAAGCCCTCACAAAACAATAAAATGTATTAAATATTGGTTTTATGTTTTTAATGTAATTCTGGTAACATGTTACTCTACTACAGTTGTAAAAGCACTTTTATCAATTCTTAGACCAATTCTTTTTCTAATATCTGGTAATGACATTGGGTCATCATTATTGCACAGAAGAGTAGTACAATATGCTGATGCTACGTTTGTTAATTTCAACAAAATTGTATTTAATCTGTTAAAAAGCATTCTGTGAACTTGACCTTGCACTCTGTAGGACCGTATTTTGCCGTCATTTAGACAGACTTCGTACAAAAAGAATTTGATATTAAATTTGAAATTTCATGATAAACATTCAAAGGTTAACATTGAATGGCCATAAGTATCATTTTTGAGCAAAATTATCCTCATGCATTAATGTCTTGAAGTAGTTATTGAAATAATTCCCTACTCAGGATCTGATCATGGCATATTATGGACCGATTAACTTCCACCTTTCTATTATGGAGTGTTTATGTGGTTTGCTTGTGTAAATAACCAAATTTTGGGTGCTTAAGATGATAAGAACGAGCAATTTGCAATCGTTTATTTGATTTCCAGTGTCTTCAAAAAGTACTGTTGATGACTCTACTGAATCTCTATATTTTAGAAAAGCACTCTGTATTGTATGCCTCGATTGTTGGCCGAGATATAAATTCGTATGAGACAAGGTAAATTAACCGACCGGAATACATAGCACCATGGTTTATAGCACTTGTCCTTGAAGGCAGGTGTTCATTTTATAAACGAGTTGCCAAAATAAATTAAAAATTTCCAATGACCATGGGACTTAAAACATGCCTAAACAGTGTTTCAAGTTCACACGTATTTACAATGTTAACGAGATTTGTTGCAGCAACTGGGAGATCGGCTAATCGGAAAACTGGGTTAGTTAAATTAAAAAATTAATGAAACTTAAATGTACAGGATGCTAAATTGTAAAAAGGTAAAAGGTAAAAAGGTCTTTTAATTCATCAGGTAAAGGTAGGACTAAGAAACCATCTCTAAAATTGTACCTAGGGAGGAACGGATCACTTACACGTTTGGTTCTTGATTTTGATGTGGTGCGAATAAGAACAAAAATAAATTATAGGACGCTTCCTATACATGTGTTTGTCATAAAGAGCATCAAAAGTGACTATGTTACTTTTGGCTAGTGCAAGTGGATCATCCTATGATCGGTGACGTAACAAAGATATATCCCTAGTGAACAGAAAATATTATTTAAAAACTGTGTAGCCTACGAATGTAATTTGTGAGCATGAAACTATATAAAGCCGTTAATAAAAAACGCCACGTGGCAAACATCACACGTGTGTAGATTGCAAATACCTCTGAACTGGTAATGTGTATTAAGAATTCTGGATGACTTTACATTGATCATAATATTGTTTGCGAAATATAAAAAAATCGACTCCGAAGATTTCATATTAGTAGATGAGTTGTCTTTTACCATTTCAAAATAGCACAAACTGTATGTTTCAAAAATTTATCTTCAAGAATTGATTAAAAGGTGCAATTTTTATGGTTGCTATCATATAATTTTAAACGCGTGGTTGAAGATAAATTGATACAATTTTGAAATATTTTTATAAAACTTTGTTTTACTTAACAAATTATAAAAGATATTTAAATAATTAACTATAAATACAAGTGTAACACATTTCTTTACTTCTTATTTTTGAATGAGTACTTTAGTGTAGGTTTGAACTTATGAATGGGTTGATAAGAAAAACCTACTAAGACAGTAAGGAGTTCTTGTGTTGGTAGTAATTGTAACGTTTCAAAAATTTTGGAAATGAAGCGAAAGACCAATTTTTGTAGATCGGGAGCAACTGAAGAACACCTGCAACCCTCATAAATTATGAATGATATCTCTACTGGTGAAAAAAATTAGACCATAAACCCCTCCAGATGGCCTTCCTTTGTCCAGCGGCACGTCGCATCGGCCGTCTTGGGCCTTAGCAGGATTTGGCCTTGCAATATTCACAAGACTGTGTTGAAGTGTGTTGATATCGATATATTACATACATCCTTTTTGTGAAGCATGTTCTATGTTGCTTTTTAGATTTTACTAGGGATATGCATACTGCTATTATAAAAATGGATAACTAAATGTGTAGGTAAGCGTTAATCTCGAGGAAGGTTGAAAACAATTTGGCTAATTATGGGTTTTTTAATATTCGTTGCAGTCCGATGATGGTTTACAACAATGAGAGGCTAAAAGAATTGCCCAACATATTGAAGAATTCATGCTAATAATTAAAATCTTTACGAAACGAAATCTGAAGTGAAATGGCACTTGACAGTTATTATCATTTCCATATGAAGTGCTACAATTAGCCTGAAACAACGGTTTACTTTTAAATAAAATGGAATATTGAAACATTAATTCTAGGTATTTTCTCGAAGGCAAAATAAAAGCTGTTTCACCCACCTCTTGGATCGCATTAGAATATTTTCCACTAACCATCACAGGAGTGTCTGGTACGCGTTTAAATATTATATGCCCATGGCGTCTCTGTTATTCAGCAGGAAATTTCGCGTGCAACCACGGGCAAAACGAAAAGACGGAAAATGCTGAGAGCATTACTACAAAGCACGCGAACCAAATCAACAATATAAAATATTTCAGAATAACATTCTTATGGAGAGAAATATTGCCCAGAAGTATCGATAAAACTAAAAATAATTCTTCTTAGCCAAACTGGTGATAGCTTGCGGTTAAGAAACTTGTCAGTTTAATATTAAAGTCAATCGCGTCAATTGGGTCTTATATAGTTTGGTTTGACCCACATAATTATCTGTTTTAAACAATGATTAAGCTCCACTACATTTTTTGATTAGGCAACATGGCTGCCTGCCTATAGCAAAGCACATGTTTTAAAAATCTGATTTTTGTGTAACTTTATTGATTGTAATATTATTGTTGCTTCACAATCGACAAACACGCTCCTCGATTTCTTTATTCTATGTGAGTTGTTTTATATTTTATTTCAAGACTATGAAGCCAATAAGACGCGGGAGGATTAATTTGCATCGAGGAATTAGAAATTCTTCAAATCCGGCAAATTTTCCGTCTTCGGAATGTCCAGCAATGTCAGGATGGAAATGAACTTGAAATGAATCGAATGAACTTAAAGAGATCCATTATAGAACAACTACACGCTTTCCTTCACCTACTCAATAACTATTGGTTACATTGTTCAAATCAACACTACATATCATGCTATCCGATAGAAAGAATTGTAATCAGAGCTGATAAAACTACCGTGGGCTAACATGCAAGACGTTATAAAACACCAACAATTAATGGAGTTGCTATTATCAGAGTTGTAGCAATTGTGGAGGCTCGTCATATTCTTTTTATATCGCTCTTCGATCGTTTTATCAGAAAGTATCTGTAACAAAAGTCATGACCCGATACTTTTGGCGGTATCCGTAATGTCTTATTTAAATCCGTGACTTTTCCAGGATTTGCGTGACCGGGTGGACATCTAACAAGAATAACCAGATAATTGTCGCGGTCTATCGTGAAATAATCTTATTTTTCCGTGAATTTCTTATCCCATGTTCAAAGTAACTTGTTCTTCAAAACATCACTGTTTTATTGAATTTTATTAAATATTTTGTATTGGTAGAAGACTCAATTTTCTACGTATATTTAATAAATTAAATTGAAATTTGTTTTCGATTTAAACCCCTTCACAAAATATGATCTTGTAATCATTTATGTTTTCAAAGTGTAAATGGTATTTTTACCCATTTAATATTGATTCTGGAGGCTGAAGTTGAAGTATTAGAGTTCTTCAGACTCTTGTACGATTAGTGCTATTGAAATATCCATTGAACACCAACGTTATTAAGTGCTACGGGACATATTTTTTGTCTTATAAGTCTGAAGAGCTTGTATATGCTGAGCCTACAAATTGTCCTGTACATTATTGTCCTATCTGATACGGTTTAGGCCACGTTCGCATATCCGAAATTCCATTGATATCACGTTAAAATTTAGAATAGAAAGAATAACGTGTTTAATATGTACAATAACGTTAGAAGTAATTAGTTTTAAGTTCCGAGAGTATAAATAGGTATGCAAATGTAAAACAAAATGTAACAAAACTTCTTTTTAGACCCCAACACTTTTTAATTTAATTTTTCACAACTTTAGCACTGAGGTAGCGCATCCTAGTTCTAGCTATTCTCAGTGGGCTATTCGTGCAGTCGTAAATGAATGCCATAACTTTTATTTTTGTATTTTAGTTCAGAAGTTATTAGGCCTTGGGGTCCCAAAAGACCCCTCCATGGTATGTGTTGGTGTTTTTTTAAGTGCTAATTTTGTGTTTTGGTTTTTTTTTAGGTCTAATTTTGTGAATTACTGACATAAATAGTTAGAACTGATTTTCCATGATCGATGGTAATTATTTTTATGGTCAAGAGGACATTCTTAACGATTTATTGAATACGAGATCAATGATAAGTGACTTGCTAACTGAGGGCTCAGATGCAGAAGATCCTGTAATTAAAAGTGTTTTAGATGAAGATGAATCGTCTATTCTCAATTATTATGGTGCCGATGATACGGATATGGACCCTGACTGGGAACCTACGGACACGGAAGAACCAGACAACACAACCTCATTATCCCGAGTTAGAAGCAACTTAATTGTAGATCGTGATAAAAAACCATTGTGGCAGAAAGATCCTCCACCAACCAGCAGAACACGAGCTCAAAATATAGTGACAAAAATCAGTTTAGATTTAGGGAAGGGTTGATTACAGAGGTAGCATTAAAACGTTTCATGGATTTAGTGTATAAGTCCTTAAATTCAGGAAAAAAAGTAAGTGGAATTTCTTAGACATAAAAAAGGCATTTGACACTGTAGATCACTAAATTCTTTTGGAAAAGTTATATATGAGCGGGGATAGAGGAAATGTGTATTCCTGGTTTGCAAGTTACTTATCAAAGAGGAGTCAATGTGTGAAAATTAACAACGTTTTTGGTGAAATTGGTTACATCAGTAGTGGAGTACCCCAAGGGTCAGTTTTGGGAGGAATTCTTTTTTAATTTACATTAATGATCTTTGTAATGTAAAATTAAATGGAAAATTAACATCTTTTGCGGACAACACATCTTTGTGATACGTAAAAAATAGTTGGACTGAAATGTAGCAAGCCATGAATTTAGACTTGAACGCCATTCAATGGTGGTTTACAAGTAATTGTATGCTTTTAAGTCCTCAAAAAAAACAAAATACATAAATTTCAATTTAATAAGTGAGCAAGAATTTGATAATGAAATTATATATAAATATATGGACTGTTTGCTTAAAAATACACATTGCGATAATAGATGTGCAATTGTGTCGCAGGCTGATAGTTTGAAATATTTGGGAGTAACTTTAGTCAGGGAGGTAAATTGGAAGAAACACATTGAAAGTTTTAAGAAAAAATTATACAATACACTAAGATGTTTCTATTTTTTGAAAAAACATGTGCACAGAAGATGTCTTAAGAATGTTGCATTTTTCATTAGTAAACAGTAGATTGGATTATGGTATTTTCTGTTGGGGTGGGACTTTTGACAACAATTTGAAACCAGTTTTTACACAGCAAAAGAAAATTATTACATTAATTAAACGAAAAAAGTAAATTTGAACCATCTTGGCCTTTATTTGTAGATTTAAGTGTTCTCCCTCTAAAATATATGTTTGTACATAAAGTATTAAACATTTTTTACGTAAAAATTGGGAATCCGAATAAATGAAATAACTGATACAAAAAAATTTAGGTATAAAAAACGTTTAGAAGTACCCAAGCCAAATTTGACATTTTTTACAAAAAGTTATCGTTTTATGGGTCTGAAAATGTTTAATATTATTCCGAAAATCATTGCAAATTTGTACAAATGCTAAGTTGTTTGAAAAAATATTGAAGATTTGGCTTAAAAAAAATTATAAATTAATCTTATTAATATACAAGTTTAATTTGTGTTAAATCTATATCTTAAAGAAACAAACATTATTCTAAGCGGCTAGCTTTTTTGAAGTTATATTGCCATAATTGCATTTATGTATTAGGACTTTATGTGGTTAAATAAAACATAAAAATCTTTGTAGCGCAAAATGTTTAATATTAGAGAAGGAACCTCTACACAGGCTTTGCCTTAGAGGCCCTATGTTTTTTTAAAGAAAATATATACTGGAGATATACTAGAATGTGTGTGTTGCATTTAAACTTGTATATAGTATTTTTATTCTTTTAATTATGATAATTTGTGATATTGTATAGTTTAATTGCAGTAATTAATTTAAGACCTAAATGTGAATTAATATTATTACCTTCTTTTTTTTATCATTTTATACCAGATTATTTTAGTTGTTATTTTAGAAAAATAAATATATTCTATACAACGTAAACGACTGACCAGTAAACGTGGCCATTAGAGCACATCGTGAATTGGCTGAGCGTTAGCAAAGGAAGGTCAATACTAATTAGGGACAGAGTAAATTGTATTTATGCTCACAAACACAATACTCTCCAAAAGAGGCCCCCACGTGTGTCTTAGTCCCCGGTTACAATAACCACCACCCCCCCGAATTTCCTGGTATGACCATATAATCTCCTGAGTAAATTAAACCCCCTAAACAACTTTAATACTGACTTAGGGTCGGTCTTTTTTTATATTTACACTAAACAATTCACAATAGCTGACCAGTGCAGACTTTTCTTCCATGCTCTGTACTGGATATACCAAAAACCAAAAACTCTTAGCTAAAATCCTAGATCAGAATCGGATAAAATTAACTTGCTGACCAGAAAGGTCCAGTAAATTATTCTCGTATCTCTAACGGTTAAGCCGCAAAACGCCTTTAAAGTCAAAAACTTTAGTTCAATCTTGGACATTTTCTTCTGTGCATTTGTGTTCACAGGCCAATTGTGACCGATCTAGAGATTTTAACTCAAATGTAACGTAATATGTGGATTGGTAATTAAGGGGGCTTTAAAAAAGGTCGTTTAGTATTTCCTCGTATCCCTATTTCTCGAAAATGAAATCTGGAAACCTCTTGTCCGAATTTAACCAATTGCCAAATCCCTTTTATCCCCGAATTTTTCCAACACCTCACTTTACTTACGGGTTAAGAAATAATGTAATCTACAAATTAAGTCCTTTAGATTTTGTCCTATCTTATACTGTTAGGCCACAAAAACGTTCTCATAACCCGATATTCTATTGAGTTCACGTTAAGATACTGGCATATAATAATTGATATAATTGGCATATAATAATAATAATAATAATTGAGGCAGTCTACGTGAGAAGGGCACATACGACTAAAGTGAGTGTTGAGAAAAACCACTTTGAAATTTTAACTTGTTGCTATGGATACTTATTTATTGTATTAAAATTGAGAATGCTTGCTCCACATTAAAAGTATTTATTAAGAAAGTAATTTTCTAAATATCAATTCAATAAAAGAAAAGCAAATGTTTCAAAATATGGAAATACAAAAAGCTGTTATGTGCCCTTTTTAGATAGAACAGGTGATTTTTATTGAACGTAAATTATTGCATGTTAAAGACAGGCACCATTTTACAATTTAAAATACATTTTAATATGTATTTTGTCTGTGTACGTACATAAAGAAAATATAAAATACAGACTTAACTCATTTAAATGAAATTATTACACTATTCATTGAACATATTATATTTAATGAAGTTCACATCATCTTCATTTAGGAATCTAAAAAGGCTTGTAACATCTTCAACTTTCTTCTGGTTCATTTCTGGTCTGGGACATTTAGCTGTAGTGACAGTCTGAAAGTGTTGAACTCCTTGTTTCCAAAATCTGTACAGTTCAAAGTTTTCAGTATAACTTCGGGAATACGAAACACCACCGCTGCGATCATACTTTATGATAACGTACTTCATGATTTTGAAGGGCACTTTGTTTAGGAAAGTAAAAAGGTTTAACGAAAGAGTCCCAGTCTTGAAGAAGGTCACTGTCCATTTTTACTTCAAAGGGCGCAGGATTGGTTCTGCACGTTACCATAGCGTTAAGGTATGGTTTAGGACTTCCTATTACTTCAGCTTTGTTAATAGCCTTGTTGATAATGCCAAAGTTTCTATCACATTGGGAGAAGCTGTGGCCTCTAACAGGAAAACAGTTGTATGGCAGTTACTTGGAATACTCTTGCGAACCACGATAAAAACCTTGTGACAGTTAAATTTCTGTTCTGCCCTCCTGTGGCGTCTGATAACAACACAATAGTTGTAATGGCAGAAAATTTACTCATTTGTATTTTCATATAATCATATAAAAAAGATACCACAGAGTTAGGATTCTTCTTTCCATCACATTCAGTAAATGCATAACAATAACTAGAGTTGTCGTTAAACACATGAATGTTAAAGCAGTACAACCATAACATTCTTTTGTAAAATTGGGTATTGACATTTAACTTTGGTATTGGAGAGTTTTGTGAATAGTCGAACTCCAAGACTAAGTGTGTAGGATTTTCTTCTTTGGATTTAGCAATATACGTATCACGCAGTTCTTTTCTTTTATTTGCTTTCCTTTTGTGACATTCTAAAAAAGTCTTACATGGGTCATTCTCATTGACATTTAGTTTGTTCTTACATTCTTGGCAATAGTCGCATACATCTGTTTTAGGTTTGCGAACAGAATAGGAAAACCTAGTTTTAAAATACTCATAATATGTTTTGTAGGACATCTTAAGAGTTTCATTCTTTCTTTCTTTGAAAAAGTCCTTGAACAACTCATACAATGGTTTTATATTTAACAAAGTGTTATCAAAATAAAGCAATTTACTCTTGCTTTTGCAGTAATGACTTTCATCATGGGGAATACTCGCCAAGTGCTCCCCCATTAACTCAACAACGTCATCTGAGATGCTTCTGGGCCTATTAGAATGTTTCCCTCTTTTTTCTTCAAATGACTCTCCCAATAAGATCTTTTGTTGGATAATACGCAAGCGTTTTATTGAAATTTTGAACAAGTCCAAAATCAACTTGCGACATACTGAAACTGTGTTTCCTCTTACAAACAGACGATAGGCCCAAGTGTGATCTCTAGGTTTTTTTGGGTTAACTGATTTCCTTCTACTTTCCGGATCTTTAGCCAGGTCCATCCAGTTGGACAACTGGCTATCTTGGAGACTTTTGTTCTGGCAGTTGTAGAAGCAATCAAAAAGTTCTACTTGAAAATCAAGAGGCAGATTATCGTGACATTTCTTTTGGCAGCAGTCAGTAACTAAATTAAATGTTTTGGAACTAACCTTCTTTCCTGAAAGAGAAACGTACTCTACACCTTGTACGCGCCTTAATTTATTGGTTTCCTGTACCTTATTTTTCTGTTTATGGATCACTTTCCTTTTCCTCTTCCCACCAGAACTATTACCTTGCTGAACATTCTCAAAATCACTAGATTCTTCACTACTTATCATTGTTTTTAAAGGAATACAACTCACAAAACATAGGACAATAACAATACTGGTACTTTAACCTCAAAATACAGTAAACCTGCAGTAACCATCTAATCTGACAATCACATGGTTGAAAAAATAGCCTGCACACTAATATTTAAACAGTTCTACCAACTTCAGTTTTAAAGATAAACACAATGAAAGTTATACCGTTGTAAAGGGGAAAACATGGCGGATCTAAAAAGCTGTTCTGCTTAAAAAGGGCACATAAGCTTATGTGCCCTTCTCACGTCGACCGCCTCAATTGATACATTAATACTGGTATGTTTTTTAAACTCTTAGATTAAATCTCCAGATAAATTGTTGTGTCATATGTACAACACTTACATATTATGTAACGTTATACATTATGTATTGTTGTGTGTATTGTACTTGTGGTGGATCTGAAAATAAATATGTTCTATTCTATTCTATTCTATTTATTTTTCCTCACATAAATTTTCTTAATGGTTATACATAAAACCTACTCATTAAAATGAACGTTGATAAACTGATCTGGTAATATTCTTCGTCTACAAATTTTTCTGTCCTCAAACAAAAATTAAAATTTTTAATATTTTTAAACATCCTTTAAGTTAACAATTATTAACAAATTTATTGAACTCTCCCTGTAAAATAGGCCTAGTATATGATTTACTAACTGTTTACCTTACTAATTTCTAAAACTTGACTATCTATCACAATGATATACAAAGTTAAAACTTTATAAGTCAATTGGCAAACTACTTACACGTATAATTGTCTTTCGAAACTTATTTTTGTTTCTAAAGTTTTAGCGCGGCCGGCGAGTGATCTTTTCATCGCTCAGTTCCTTATTTGAATTGGATACAATGCTTTTACTAGATCCATTGAGTTTGCCGCTGCCTTAAAAGCCCCATAGATAACAAAGCATACTGCGGCACCTGAAAAGGCGACCCTTGCACACCCTCACATGTGCAGCCCGGTCTACTAGTCATCAATGTGCTGATGACTCACATAGCGGATCTTAGTCTGCAAAACTGATGTTTGCCATCATTGATAGTTAGGTTAATATTTTTATATTTTTTGAAATCTGCAAGTTATTTCATGAAAGAAGAGTTCCAACACGAAATGACTACGACATTCCTGACGTATCGTAAAAATAAAGTAGTCAATGATCAATTCAACTGATATTTGTGTAATATCAGTTACTCATGCTTTATTAAAGTATAATGGTAATAAAGTATAAGATTATATATACCTGTATTATCAGTTACACGCGACTTCGTACGCACTTTTCAAAATCGAAGAAGGTCGCCTTCTTTGTAAAAATATCTATGATAGTAGGCCTATATGATGGTCCCCTAACAGTTTTTCAAGTAGAAGTTGGTAAATATCCGTCACTTTTTATTTCAGTGACCATGGTTGAGTGATCATAGGTTGAATACAATTTTTACTGTTTTAAAGTTGTTCGCGGAGAGGAGCATACATTTTAGGTTCTAATCAACTACATTTCTGACACCACAGTAGAGTTTATCTGTATCAATTCCTCGATCAAGAAAATAATATACATATAGACTAACAGTTTCGGAATCCCACTCTAGTCAAAAAACTTGTTACCTTCGGCAATTATTATCTACGTCCGGTCTAAGATATCTCCAGTATCATTTTTAGAACTTGGCGTGTCTAAAAAAGAAAATAAATACATAAACACATAGGACTAAAGATCTCTCTGTCCTGTTACATATAAGAATGTAGTCTGGGAAAGAATGTTTCGTTGATGCATTTTTCCCTTCAAAGACACTAAAAATGCCATGCATAACATGAAGGGAACACCCCATTGTTGGAGTCCATCCATTTAAAAATTCACATTTATAGTTTTATTTACCTATAAATAACTGGAAAAGATATTTGGTCTTTCTAGTAACTAATAGTTAAATTTTAATCCTATGCATATTTTTACGTTACTGTTGGTCTAAAAGATGACGTTTTAAATAATGTGTTAATAGCGTACGTCTTCAAAAATAAAATTAAACGCAACCACAAAGGATGCAATGCATGCACGTATGATAACAACGATATTAATACAGAGAACACTATAAGTATTTATGCAACAATAATAGTAGCTAAACCGTCAACAAAGTTATTTTCTTAACCGACTTCTTTCGTTTAATTAATTTTTTACTTGATTACATATTAACAAAACTGCACTTAACGTTAACTTGAAACAATTGATATTTGGAATATTAAGTGTGAACATTCTATAATATGTTAAAATAATACCGTTGTTTTTAATATTGAACAACGAAAGATATGAGCTATCTCTTGTGTATGGCTGATTAGTTTGTGCATTTTAAAAATAAAATATTTTCCACTGATGTTTTATGTACTTTACTTTTAAAAGGGTGTTTACTCTTTTTGTAATATTGTTTATGTAATTTATTATCTATAAAAGACAATATAATTATAAAACTTTGTCATTTATTTATTACAGGTCATAGGATGCTATACTAAACCGAGGTACAATTTAATGTCACCAGTACGTAATAAGAACAAGTATAAAATTTTAATTTCAAATTTGTTTTTCTTAAATTGACAGTTGAAATATTACCATATTTATATCAATAATCATTAAAAAATATTATTACGTACGATTCATTAAAACAATGACTATAAAATAAATAACGAAGGGAATTTAATCTTGTTTACGTGGCTAGAAGTAAGTCTTCAACCAGTGCAATCCCGGTAAGTATAACAAGAAACATTGCTAATACAGTTTCCTGCACTCCTGATGCTAGTCTCATTTACAAACGCAAAAGTTCGGTATGGCAGATATTGGGACAGTTGATCGCCAACATGTGATCTCCAAAGATCTGCTAACAGAACCTCTATCCTTCTCTGCCCTCCTGATACGGGGTCCACCCAAGCGACCAAATGGCGGCCCGGCATAACTCCGCCCATAAAGAAATAGCCGACACAACTCCGCCCATTACAAAAATATAGCCAATCAAGAACGGAGTTTATGAATATTCTACTAACCAATAGAAATTAAGCCAAGATAAGGCAGCGTTTCAATGTTTCGAGTATCAGGCGCGCAGAGATGGATAGCAGAACCTTGGCGATCACCGATTCCATCACGATCTATTGAGGCGGACAATTTGAATGAGCCGCTCTGTTTTAAACAAACATATATTAAATAAACCTGCGCCGATAGTCTATATTTATTTCTGAACATAACATTTCTAATTTCTATAGTCATAAAAAATAAGTTGGTGCTTCTAACTGGGTGGATTTTTAACAATTACATATTTATAGTAATTTATTTTAGTGAATTAAAACTTATAATCTAACTTATTTTGAACACCGTTAAAAACATAAAAAAGGAGTAAGCTTGGAAATTTTTTATTATTGGGCAAGGAAAACACTTCCTACGACAAAGTTTTGGATTAAAGTATAATTTTAATCTGTATTTTAAACGTTTTTGATAGGAAGTCATTTTGCACCGTTTATAAGCGATTACAAATAAGTATTCAAGCTATCGTTACAGTTTGAATACTGGTTATACCCACTAATTGAAACAAACTTATTTCACAATCGTGTATCCAAACTACTGTCAATGGCGCTGTGTAGCGGGTACAACGGTTATCCCAAGATAACCGGATCAAGCAACGTCGAGCGTGGCTGCTGCTTGGATGGGTGACCGCTGAGAGATCCAGTCCTTGCAAGCAGCCCGCCTGCCCGACAATTGGTGGTGGTTCGTAAGTCACCTTTAAGCCGTTGGTCCCCAGGTTAAGTGTTAGAGAGGGCTTCTTAGCCCTCCACCTGGTAGAATAAGACATCTTTACTGTACTTGTTTTTACAAATGAGGGGAACTGGCCCGACACTGACACTGGACTCTCGACTTCTGTTCTCAGTTTGGCGGAAGCTATTATATTGAGTCACACGTAATTATCATTATAATAATATAAGAACAATGAGAGCCACAAGTATTGGAATTTAGGTCATTATTTCCAATTTGGCTAATAACAGTACTAACGTGTATTAACTATATTTAACACAAACACATCAGAAGAGTTGCATACAACTTTGTACAATAGCGCACTTATTTATTACTTTAAATGTGACTTTATAATATGTGTGGCTTTCTTGCACTAGATAACTAAATATCCGTTTCACATAAAATTAGAACATAGGCGACACTGCACATCCGCCCAGTGCACATCCGCCCTATATATATATATATATATATATATATATATATATATATATATATATATATATATATATATATATATATATAATATATGTGGCATAGTGGCATAGTGGACAAAGTCTATATAAATATACTATATATACAGGGTGAATTTAAGTTAGTGTCGAAAAAATTTTTTTGGGTGATACTACTTAGTATTATAGACCAAAATATGAAAATAAAAAATCCCTATCCCATCTATCTTTTAACTACGACCAATTTCGCTATTTAAAAAAAAATCATGTTTTGTTTCAAGAAAACTCAATTTCCTCCATTATTTTTAATGTTTTTTTAATTCTGAATCCATTTTTGAAATCTACACCAAATTTTTACATGGGAATAATGGAGAAAAACTGTCTAGAAAATAAGTTTGATACAAACAAATTGATAATAAATCAAATTCTTAAGTTTTCGGCAAAAACATTAAAAAGATATTAGACCCGAGGAATTAAATGAAGTTAATTCTGAAGAGAGGCCAATACCACAAAAAACTTGCCCATTTTGTGGGCTTTAAAATGACATAATGCAGCGTTACTTTTATTTTCATTTTATACTGGTTATTAAAGAATCAGTATTGGAAAACAAGGTCTACTTAAAATATCACGGTGCCAAATAACCAGTCAAAATCGTGTTTAATTCAACAATAAATCAAATATAGGATACACACATAAAGAACAGTTACAAAAAAGAATAATCATAAAAAGTAAGTAATCTACAAATTGCTTTCAAATTGCCTGCCTCAGTTTAGCGGAAGCTATTATATTGAGTCACACGTAATTATCATTATAATAATATAAGAACCATATCAGAGCCACAAGTATTGGAATTTAGGTCATTATTTCCAATTTGGCTAATAAAAGTACTAACGTGTATTAACTATATTTAACACAAACTCACCAGAAGAGTTGCATACAACTTTGTACAATAGTACACTTATTTATTACTTTAAATGAGATTCGCCTCACGAATATCTAAGTCACAACTAACCAATGGAAATTGAGCCAAGATAAGGCAGCGTTTCAATGCTTCACTGTAACTGAGTATCAGGCGCGCAGAGACGGATAGAGGTTCAGGTAGCAGAACCTTGGCGATCACCGATTCCATCACAAATAACTGGCGATCTATTGAGGCGGGCAGTTTGAATGAGCCGCACTGTTTTAAAGAAACATATATTAAATAAACCTGCGCCCGATATATTTATTTTTTAAACGTGATAAAGGTGATTCGTATTAATGTTATAGTTCCTATGGCAATGTTTATAATAAAAAGATTATACAAAAAATCGAACTAATTTAATTGCATGAAGTAGTCAAAAATGGATATTTGACTTAATAAAAACTGATTGTTGGTTGACAACCAACAACAACAAATGGTGGATATTTTTTTGCTTAATGAAAAATCTAGTTTTTTTGGTTTCACTCAGCGCTAATTTTACGTTTATTATTCGGCTTCTATAAAATACGTACTTAGGCTGTATGAAAGTTTGTAACATTCAAACCTTCTGCTTTTTTGACGGTTCTTTAATTCTTCTTGTTTAATTACTATGCCATATTGCGATTCAATTGTACGCATGTTGTGTGCTAGTTTGAGCAGTGGCAAGCGTCTAGCTAGCAGAACAAATACTTTACGCCCTATCCCTTTAATTTGAAAACAATGGTTGTGAAGGTAAACAACCAATCGAGTTTATTTACTTCAGAAAAAGTTTATTTACTACTAGTGTTTGCTCCATCGAAAGACTATTTAGACGTGTTACTGTGTCATTTCCAGTGTTATTATGATATAAAACTTCTAGATATTGAAAAAAATTAATTACTCACATTAATAAATAAAAGTATCCAGCTATCGCGATTGGATTGATCGGATCGGAGTATCAGGGAGAGCAGGAAACTGTACTAGTTTTAGCAATGTTTTGTAGTTGCCTCTACAGGGCTAGACCGGTTCAAGAATAAACGTTTCTAGACGTATGAACAAGATTTCTTCCGTTCTTTGTTTATTTTCTTATCTAAGAAAGATACTTCTTTTTTATTATATATTGGTAACATTGAAGTCTACCTACATTTTATACAGCGTGCTATGTTCTGTAAAAATAAAGGACAAAGATTTATGAATCATTTCGTCTCTTTGTATAATTGCACTATGATAATTTTACGTTCCATTTAAGAAATCAAGTGACCAATAGTTATAAGAAGGTGTTATTGAAAGTACATAAAACATAAGTAGAAACCATTCGATTCTTAGAATGCACAAAAATACCAGTGAAACACAAATTACAATACCTCTTTTCTTTCGTTATTCAATATTAAAATGACGGTTTATTTAGAGACTCAATATTTCAAATGTCAGTTTTTTGTAAGTTAACGTAAAGTGCATTGTTAATATGTAACCAAGTACATATAAATTAAACAAAAGATTCAGCAAATACATTTATTAACAGTCAAACAAAGTTTCTAATATATGAGTTGCTCTATGTCAACAATTGTAAAAACCCCCAGCATGTCAGCTTGCGTATGGGCGTGCCCAAAGTTTTCGAGGAAGACACGGCGAAAGATAATGTGTTATAGAACCTAGGATCTATATATGTATACATACTTTTGTAAATATCTAATTTTAGTAAATGGCATAGTTACATGGTTTAACATTAGTAACCTAATTGAGTGAACGCTTATATTTTCCAGTGTGTGGCCGCCTCTAATTTATTTTTAAACTCAGAAGACAAAGTGACATATTAGGATATAACATATTACAAACTACCGCATTATGGTCTTGTCTGAAAGAAGTTTAAAACATGCCATTAAAAGCTACATTGATCTCTAGTTTCTAAAGATATATGATATAAACAGTTATTTCCTCTGTGGGTGAGTCAATCAGTTGCTCAAGGCCATTACTTGACGTAATCGCTAAATACTTGTCGACGAGCGTGACCATAGCATAAATTCATATCCCCGGTAACAACTAAATTCCGATCTTTGGATTCAGACAATAAGATATTATTTTTATTCGTTCAAGAAAGACGCAATGTAATGCGAATGCAGCCTTTAAACCGCTACGATCGCAACAGAAAGCCCAACAGACTCAATGTCAACAGTGACTTTAAGCGCGTCGGCTGATTTCATATTAACGCCTGATCGTCTGGTCTCATATCGCTCACTCACATAAACAATCACTCCACCTGATCTGTAGCTGTCATTACAGTTTGAATACTGGTTATACCCACTAATTTAAACAAATTTATTTCACAATCGTGTATCAAACTTCTGTCAGTACAATTACATCCGGCAAAGACGTATTAAAATAAATTAAAAAGGAAACAAAGTTTCCCTGAGGCCGTGTTGTTACGGGTATGAAGGACGGCTTGCCTCCTGACATTGATAATGTTACAGCTTCATTGATTAAAAATTCAAAAAGACGGCTCTGAAATGGTTGCAAAGCACCTAACTGATCGCTATCCAGTTAGGATATTTTACCAGAATAGTTCTAAAATAAAAACTGATTATGGGGTTTTGCAGGGAAGTATGTGGGGTCATCTCCTGTTTCTCACTTTTGTGAATAACCTAGATAAAGTCAATTTTGTCGGGAACCGGGCGTTCTTTTATGCCGACGACACGGCTTTGTTGTTTGAGATATTTGTGATATTTTGATAGCGAATTGGGCTATGAATATTAAATTTTTCTAAGCTGTTAATAAGAGTTTCAGCAAAATATATATTAGGAGCTAAAGTTAGGCCACTATCCGTCTATTGAGATAACAGATGCTGCAATTAAAGGAAAGTGAACTGTAGTTATTTATCATTCAAATTGAATACACCCTTTCTACCACAGCTACGTTATGTTTAGGTTCTACCACAGCCCTGTACTGCCGATGTAAGTGCGAGTTGGTCCGGGGCAGGGACGTCCATCAATACGGGACAAGAGGCAGGGACAACCTATGTTAGAACATTGATTTTAGGTTATCAAATTGAACGCCGACTAATACCTATATGAGTATGGAAGAAAAGTTGAAAAAATAACTTCCGGTCGGATAATACACCGGAAACACACTACTGATAAGAAGTTCCGACTACTTTGGATTTCACTGACTGGGGGTATTATTTAATTTTCCTTAGTATATTCCGATCGGAAGTGATTATTTTTGGTTTTTTTTTCTCGATAATTATATATTTATTAGTCGGCGTTGAATTAATCTCTAAAATCAATGTCCTAACATAATTACTACTTTTACCTCAACCACTCAACCAGTGAAATCCAAAATCATCAAAACGAATCAGTAGAGAGCTTTTTTCGGTATTTACCGACCGGAAGTGATTTTTTCTCGATAATTATATAGGTGGTCGAGTACAGTTTAATGATAACAAAAAATCTTCGTCTAACTCAATCAAAAATACCACGTTTACCTCAATAACCGAAATCCGAAGTAGGTAAAGTTCTAATCATTAGAGTTTTTCAGGTGTATTTTATTTCCGACCGAAAGTGACTTTTGTTGCTCTGTTTTGTACTTTTTCTTTCTTGTCCAGTAAATCCAACATCACTTTGGTACGTTCTACTCGACCAGAATCTAACTTCGTAAAGTTTCTGTAGCTATACAATAGAATTTGTGGTACTAGAGTTGCTGTGAGAGTTTAATTTGTCTATTACATCTTTCCACTTTCTATAAGGCGTAGTTACTAAAGTTCCATATTTTTTTGTATTTACCTTTTACCAGTGAATTCATTGGCAAATAACACACAAAACGTCCCCCCGGTTTCGGACCCCCCCGAACGAAATTTCTGGCTACGCTACTGCAACTCGCCTATCTCTTCTGAGGGATGGTTCACACATTGGGAAGGGTTTACTTAATTTCGTCAGCTGGCCGGGCGAAACGCGCAAGGGCCACGTTATAAGGGTAAACGGACTGTAGGCCCACGTCGTAAAACTGTCGGGGACCATTTCAGCGCAGGAAGCTCGCTATCTCGGCCCACCTGCCACACGTGTCCAGTCTAACAATGACTCACAACTAGTGATGGGTTATTCGAATAAAAAAGTTATTCGTTATTTGATAGTTTTTTTCCATACAATTAATCGATTATTTTAAAATTTTTCGATATAATTTGGGTGAATAAATGTTTTGAATAAACTGTTACGGGTTGCGGCCGTTTGCGTTTAGTTTTATTCGCTCAAATTATTATTCTTTCTTTGGGGGAAGTATGGGACCTGTTTATTCATTCAGCTGTTTGTAAATGTGAGCTGAAGGAATAAATAACACTTATGAGTGATCAGTAAGAAAAATATAATCATTAAATTAAAACATTGTATTAATTTTGTTGTTTTAGATATAGAAAATTACGTATTTGTTATTTAAAAATTAACCTTATATAGCATTGCACTTAAGATAATAATAATTGCCAATTCATAAAATATTGAAATTATTAGTAAATTAAATATTCATGTATTTTATTCTTTAGTAAAATGTTGGAATTGTTTATTTGACCAGATATGTTTTATTTATTACTTATTTTACTGTTAAGTAATAACGTTAACGGGGTAAACAAAATGTTAGAACAACTTCAGGATTATTACACACAATTTTATTCTTACATTTTAAAGGAAATTAATAATAAAGGCATAAATTCAGTGAATATTAAAATATTTTAACAAACAAGAATATGAACAGTAGTATTGATTAAAAGTAATAAAAACACATAAATTTTTCTGTTAATACTACTTAGGAAAGCAACAAAGAAAACTAAAGTTTAGGTTCAAAAACCAGCACAAAATAAGTTAAATTAATGTGAAAACACACAAATGGAAAGTTTACTCCAAGTTTGAATGTAAAAATAATATGTTATTAATGTTTTTTGGCTTTAATCGGTTTCTCCGATCATTTACTACTTGTCCCGCAATTGAGAACAGTCTTTCTGACGGAAACAGAAGTGGCGGGCAACACAAATATTTTTTTGGAGATTGTATATTTCAGGCAGTACATCTTTGTATTTACGGCAAAAGGGTAGAGGATTTTCCCAACGTTTTGGTTGAGGAAGTTCTAAGTAATGCCGCACTATTAGAGCAGTACTTGCGATGGAAGATGATACTTGATTTTTCTTCTTTTCATCTATCCTCGAATCGACCCATTTCCATAGATTTTGTCTCCTTGCAAGTTTTGTTTTTGCTTGCGTAGCCTGCTCTGAAAACAGTTTCTTCCCCTGAACTTCTTCGATAATTTCCTCTGACGAAGGAACAGAGTCTGATTTATTTTTAATATTAAATTCCAACTCTTCCATGATTAGTTTCTCTGCCCTATCAGCATTGTCTTTCAATCCAAAAGAAGTTTTCATAAATCTCGGATCGAGAAACGTGGCTTTTGAAGCTATTTTATTTTGTTCCCATGCAGAGAACCTCCTATGAATAACTTCTTGAAGCTTGTTTTTTAAATAAATGGCAACATCCGTTTCTGGCGACAAAGATTTGATGGCATACTGTACGCTTCTGATTAGAGGAATAACCATAGAAATCGTAGGGTAAGTTTTACTCGATAGTTCTTCAGTAAGTCTTCATAGGCTGGAGGACTTTGACACAATCACTGACAACCTGCCACTCTGAGGCATCGAGGGTTTCCGGAGACTTTGGTAAATGTGACAAAGCAACACATAAGGGTGTTCTTATTTCTAACAATCTATTTAACATTATTAGAGTGGAATTCCATCTTGTAGACACATCTTGTTTTACTTTTAAAAGTGGAAGTTTCATTTCAGTTTGCGTCTCCTTTAACTTGTCTGCGGCCAAATTGCTACTTTTAAAATAAGTAAACTATGTTTTTAGCCTTCTTTACAATTTCTTTGAATGGTGGATTGTCTTCAATTGTGTCAGTAACACAGAGATTCAAGGTGTGTGGCAACACAAGGTACGTGTGTCTTTTTTAAGTGCTCATTGACAGCACATTTTATGTTGGACCCATTATCTGTAACAATTGCTGTTATTTTATCAGAAATATTCCATGATGAAAATACTTTGCTTAATGCACTTGATAAGTTTACGGCAGTGTGGCTGCCAGGAATTTCCCTTGTTTCAAGAACGACATTTTTTTGTTCGTCATTAAAAATGAAATGACATGTCACTGTAAAATACGACTCATTTAAATCCGAGGACCAAATGCCCGTTGTTATACCAACACTCTCAGTTTCACTAAGCATTGATCTAATTGTTGAAGAAATGTCATTGCAAAATACTTGGAATGATTGTGTTTGTTAATGTCTTTCTTGAAGGAAGTGTGTACAACGGTTGAAGTTTATTATAGTACTCTTTAAAACCTCTATTCTCCACTATTGACAAAGGTTGCAGGTCTACACCAATCATTTTAACGAGTGTTCGATCAATAGACTTTTTCTCCGACTGAAATAATGACGTTTTTTGGATTACCTGCCATTGCCATGGTTAGCGGACGAAGTAAGCTACACGGAAACAGAAGAGCGAATGACGGTAGAAGGTAGTGGTGGAAATCCCTATAATGTGGATTGAATTTAAAAGGTAATCGGTTATTCATTCGACTAAAATAACCGATTAACGACACAAATAACTGACTGGTTAGTCGGTTATAAAATCCATTCGGTTATCCCATCACTACGGAAGAGCGAGCAACCGACTAAGTTCGTGGCCCGTGGAATCTCTGCATAGCGCGCGACACCACCAAGTCTGTTTTCTACCAAAAACCACATATGTAGCAGGAACAAAGTGATTCCTATCGTAGAAGTGACAACACCAGTCTATAAACATTGTTCATGTGCTACTTCAATCCGTTAACATATTTTCCAATTGTTAAGAGTCACATAAACAAATAAATGTTCATTAAATGTGTCTGAACCATAAAATTACTTAGGGTTTTTTTAACAGTTTATTATTTATTTGAGGTGTTTTGTACTCTAATTGTTTCAACAGAAAACCAGTTATAATTTAAATATCATCGGTAGTTTTTAAATAAATACGTTATGATCTTAATTTTGTTTTTATAGAAACAATCTTTAAACATCCGTCATCTAAAATATACAACTAGAGTTGAGGCGTAATAGAGGACTTAATAAGCCTTTAGCATCTCAGTCACAACAAATTCTTTTTAAACGATATCCTACTTTGTTAAATAGTTTATAGTAAAGTAAATTACACTCATACACAACAATAACTCAGTTGCTAAACACTAATGTATAACGGTATACAGCTGCTGTAATTAAATAAGTAATTGTTATATATTTAAAAAAAACATTACAGGATTAGAGTTTACATGCAACCTTTCAGCTCTGTTGACTAGTGGAAAGAGATTAAATATAAGCAATGTATTTTTGCGTCATGACGATACAAACACAGAGATAGTTTTGCATACTAGTAGTGGGTGGGCATTGAATAGACATTCATACGAAATTGTAACGCTATTATGTCTCAAACCACTTCGGCACTATCAAATGTTTAAGGAGAGATCTAAATAGACGTAGATAATAAACAAAGTGAAGTAATAAATACGTTTCTCAATAGGTTTCCTTCCTTGCTCTTTTCATTTTAAACCAAACCACGTGTCGCGTACTTTATAATATAATATTTGATTAAAACATTAATATATGAAGCATATTGCAGTATACAAATTGTCTACGAGAATATATAATAAAGTTTATAATTTTGGACTAGAATCTTGAAAGCTGCAGGTGCTGCACGAGCCGCAGGAAGCTGCACGCGGTTGACAGGACATGAAAAGCGGCGCGGCGGAACATTCTTTAAAATACAATAAATTTTTAACCGTTAATCTACGCCTGTACGCGGTGAGCGTGACAGGACTCTGTAATCACAGCCCCCCGGACAGGCCTGACACAGGCACAATATTCATAGCCGCCATATGATTGTACTTGATATATATTCTTAAGTAAAATCTGGAAACACTGTTCGCCGCTAAATACACATACACGGCTGCCGAATTACGCAATATACGCTTGTGCTGAATGATGACAAATTCTTACGGCAGTAACATGACGTAATTATTGATTTTCTCACTTCCAATTATGGTACTGATCTGATATCGTTTGCTATATCATTAATTTAGAATTTTAAAACAATATACTCCTAAATATCCCAAGAGATGTCTCTTACAATTTTTGAATAAGATATTGTTATTGTCATTATTTTTTTGTATAGTAATTGGTTAAAGTGGAGAGAGCTTAAAATTTAAAAACACAAAACCGATCTTCTTTAGAAAAGCAGTCTATAGGCTACTAAAAAAATTGAGCTGGTAATAGATAAATGCAAGTTTTTAAACTGCAAAAATATGATGTAATATGTAATCAAGAAGTACAACAAACTTATGTGTATAGAGATAACCTAAAAATGCGGCTGCAATTTCATTGTCTTATCTAATACACCGTCGTGATTACGGTGGGCTCTCAACGACTTCAACGTAGGGAGCAATGCAGGATAGCGATGGTCACTATCTGCCCCCAATGTTATTGTTGTTCTCTACTCTCCTGATACTTGAGACGGTTCATCACTGACATTTTCAGACACTGTTACGTCATATCGCCCTCTCTCATCGCCCTCTCCCTAAGCAGCTGTGAGGGAAGGATCATCCCAATTCTCTTGCCAACCTCTGTGCGCCTGATACTACTCTTTCCTTGTATTACTTTGGAGGGGGGAGGTTGCGTAAACCACGCCCCACCGCCATTCTGCCGTCTGATTTGTACTTGGTGTTTTCCAATAGAAAAATTTTGTCGCTTGTCCTTTTGGTCGCTTTTGTCGGCCTACCGCCTGATACTCAGGTATAAGTGAAACATAGGGAAAGGCAGGCCCCGCCCTCGCTCAATTCTATTGGTTTCTTAAATCAATAAAACTCCATTATGGAATGCCAGTTTTTTTGTGCGTCGGGATGGCCGCTTCTCGGCCGCTTGGGTGGACCCCGTCGAGGCTGGTAGCTTCTCCAATGACCGTGCGGCCGGTTGCAGTGCGGCGGCGTCGTAGATCTTGTGGTTGGCTGGCTCTGTTCACTAATATGACTGCTACCTGCTCCTCCAATCTAATAACAATTTCAGCCCGCGAGGCATTGAGCTCTTGGAGGACATTCCTTTTTTACAAAATATTCCCTTCGTATAATTGTATGGCTGTCAGTCTTTCACGGTGTTCTTAATTGTACGCCCTGCGCCAGTGTCGCGAATGTAAAACCACTACCATATGTTGTTAATTACAATACAATCAATTTACAGGGATTATAATGGCACAATAATCAATTGTTTACTCACAATAAACCTCATATAGTGATTAAAATCAATATTACCCTGTCCTTCGACATTTGAAGGAACAGGGAAGAAATATCACTATAAATAAAAACTCATTGCATACCAAAATATTACCCTGTCCTTCTCTATTGGAAGGAACAGGGGACAACAATACCACAACATTACCCAAAATTACCCTGTCCTTCTACATTTGAAGGAACAGGGAAGAAATTTCATAATACATCAGAATACATCTGTGTATTAACTT
>NW_025778859.1:0-23096 GCF_021130785.1 Homalodisca vitripennis | reverse complement strand
GAAACTTTCAACCGTAGTGTACATACTCAGGGCCGGATCCAGGGAGGGGCAGGGGGGGCATGTGACCCGGGCGCCGAGTTAGGGGGGCGCCGCGCCGGGCGCCAAATGATGGGATGAGGCCACCATAAAAAAAACATTTACCATTTCTACTGTCAAGTGTCAATAGCACAATATAGTCTACGTAACATACAATTTCTTACTTCAGTAAACTATATTTGGCGCAAACCAAAAGAACATAGGCCTATTAAGAAATATCTTTAAAGCGGCAGGGTATTTTCATAACTAAGGCTGTGGGTTGGCAACATTGTCTACGGCTTGACTAGGACTAGAAAGCGCAAGCGCAAGTCTCCCGCTCCCGCCCCTGACTAGTGACTCGTGAGTGTTCCCGCTTGACGTGAGCGTGAACTTTTGATGAGTTTTTAGGTTAGATTTCATGTCGCAGTTGTATGAATATTCTACCTGTGACTAACATAGATCAACATGTCGAAAAAACCATCAGGGTGTTTTCCACAGAAAGAAAGCTAAAGCAAGACAACAAGAGGCCGCGAAATCGTCAACTTTAATGTCATCATGGTTGCAAAATATCAAGGACCAAGGTAACTAACTTTTTGTTGTATTTTTAATTTGTTAAGATTCATTTTTAGTACAAAACAGTTATAGGCTATAGCGGCATAATAACAACAAACTTCAGTTTTAATGTTTAAAAATAGTTGGTTATAGATCATTAATTGTAAATATAGTTTTAGTTTATAGATATTTTATAGATTCGTTTGCCTGAATGAAAATCCTCTCCCGTTCACATTCGTCGGCCGACGCCCACCACACCTTGCGTAGCATAAACACATTTAAATATTCAGAACAAAATACATTAAAAAACATATACATAAAATGCTTCTTTCACTTACTTTCTATGCTATTATTAACGATAGTTATTAATACGGTAACATACGTACTAAAATGTTAACAATACATTGATTGTAATAATATCCCCTTGGCCCTTACTACTAAAAACAATTAATATATCGAATAGGCTGTAGGCTAGTACTGTAATAGTATCCCAATTAAGATAGCATGTTTTTTTAGCATTATTGGCACTATTTAACAACATTATATTTTTGTAACGTTTTCTAGTTAGGCCTACATGATTTATAAAACGTTACACAATGTAATAATTTGTTTATGTTGTACATGTAACCTACTTAAAAAATTAAAATGTTTGGTCATGTTTGCATTTATGTCTGTTGCTTACAGACGAAGCCGAACCTGAAGCAACGAGAAATAAAACCGTCTGTTCAAGAGGATGCGGTGGGAGAAGAAAACGCTGGAGGAGAAGATCTCATGGACGTTTGTGCAGAGGAACAAGACAACAATGACTTTATTTGTGAAAAACCGCATGCTACTGAATTTGGGCCTCTTCTACGTCATTTCAAGAAGCCGTTTCAGTTTCAGACTCAAAAGGGCCTAACCATGAAGAACAGGAGAGTGAATGTGAGTACAATTTTAATTTTAATGACCCTGGAACTTGGCCAACTCAGCTTAGTGACAAACAAAGATGTTACATCATACAAAGGAGATGTGAAAAACGATGATCATAATCCTGATTTGAGTAAAAGCGGTAGGGAGGGCCGAAACCTTACAAAAGATTGGTTTTACAAAATTTTGAAAAATGGTTCAAAGGTCCAAAGAGGTCTTATTTGGCTTACAGCGAGACAATGAAATGCTTTGTACTGTGTTCCATGCAGGCTTTTTCGTCATTTGAACACAGAACATGAATCAACAATTTTGTTTTTAGCAAAGAAAGGAGGGATTCACAAATTGGAAAAAACTCAGTGACAAATTGCCAGAACATGAAAACTCCCAGTACCACAAGAAAACCTTTGTTTCATGGAAAGCATTAGAAACGTCACTTGGTAAAGGAGGGATCGACAAGGAGTTGCAGGATCAGATAAAAAAGGAGGAATCCCACTGGAGAGAAGTACTACGCTGTATACTAGATGCTGTCTTATTTTTTGGCAAACCAGGGTAGTGCATTCAGAGGGACAAACGAAACTTGTAACTTTGCAGATCCAAATAGTGGAAATTTTCTCAACACTATAGATTTAATTTCCCACTATAATGAGACCTTGCGTGAGCATATTGGTCGCCATAAGAAAGGGCAGCTCAGCTATTTTTTCTCACACAGTACAAGATGAGTTTCTTGATCTCATTGCAAATGCAATTAGAGAAGACATAATTCAGGACATAAAAAAAGCTAAATATTTTTCATTGATTTTCGACTGTACCCCTGATGTAAGTAAAAATGAACAAATGACTGAAGTCATTCGTTACATTAAACATACTGACGAAGGGCCAGAGGTATGTGAAAGCTTTTTAGATTTTTTTACTGTGAGTGAAAAAAACAGGCGAGGGGCTTTTTTGAAAGCATTGCTAAAAAGCTCAAAGAAGATGGTCTAGACTTGATGTTTTGCAGGGGGCCAGTCGTAATGACAACGGAGCAAAACATGGCTGGGAAGTACAAGGGTGTCCAGTCAAGGATTGTGCAAGAGAACAAACTGGCCTACTTTGTCCCATGCTCAGGCCCATTCCTTAAATTTTAGTTGGGGTTCATTTCAGCAGAGGCCTGTGTTGAAGCAACAATCGTATTTTGGTATTATAAAACAGCCTCTACAACTTATTTTCATGGCTCTACATCAAGGTGGGAAGTTTTAAAACAACATGTTCCCCTTTCGTTAAAATCAGAAAGTAAAACAAGATGGTCAGCAAGGATTGATTCTGTGGAGGTTATTTTTATAAACATAATGGACAAAGTGCTCTCTTCTCTTGAAGACTTAACTACCCATGATGTTCTCATCTCCCTGAAACAAGAGCTGAAGCTAAATCGCTACTTAAAAACATAAAAAGGTTTGAATATGTTATTATGACATGCTTTTGGTATTCAGTCCTCAAGAAAATTGATAGAGTTAGCAAGTTTCTAACAAAGAGAGGACACAACAGTAGACAATGCTGCAAGAAAACATACAAGGTCTTCTAAATGTATTATCTTCAACTAGGGATTTAACTGTTTCAGAGGCAATTGATGAGGCAACATTTTTAGCTAATAATATGGGCATAACAGCAGAGTACAAGGAATCAAGAAAGAGAAAGAAAAAGAAAATGACAGGAGACACACATGAAGATGATGGGCCAAATTTTACTGAAGAAGAAGAAGAGCTTTTCAAAAGATCACTTTTTCAAATATGTGATAGAATTATTAGTGAGCTAACTAACAGATAAGATGCGTTAAAAATCGTTGCTTGATAAGTTTAATTTTTTGTGTGGGGATCAAATAAAAAAATGGATGTTAAAACTTTGAAAAGTAAAGCAAAAGAATTAGCTACAACATATGCCAGTGACTTAAATGAAGAAGAGCTTGTGAATTGAAATAGAGAGTTTTAAATTTCATGCCTTAAAATATGGAAGATGGATTGGAAGACGCCAACAGCAGCATCTTTGCTCAAAATATTGCATAAGAGCAAGTTGAAAGAGGGTTATCCAAAACATATATGTAGCTCTTAAAATCTTTCTAACGCTTCCAGTCTCTGTAGCATCTGGAGAGAGAAGTTTCAGCAAATTGAAGCTTATAAAGACCTATTTAAGAAATTCTATGAAACAGCAAAGACTAACTAATTTAAGCATTGTATCAATTGAACATTGAAAGGGCTTCTTTGATTTATTTTGATCAGATAATTAACACATTTGCAGCAAAAGAAGGCTCGGAAGATAAAGATTCTATAATTGTTAGTATTGTTTTTTTCTAAAACAATTGTATTGTTTTGGATTTCATGTAAAATTGTAAAATAGACATTTCTATTTCATTAAAATAACACTTTCTTATTCAACCTAATTTTTATTTTATTTCAACCCCATATACAAAGCATATAGTAGTAAAACTTATGGTAAATAGTTTGGTATCGGGGGGGGGGGGGGCGCCAAAAGTCAAGCTTGCCCCCCCTAGAAGAAATGATAGATCCGGCCCTTGTAACATACTCGTAAGTCAAATAATATTTGTAGGTGTATTGGCTAGGGGTTTTTAATGCTGTGGATTTTCTTTCAATAGTTTTCATTAAATAAATGCTAAACTGCCTGGTTATTTGGGTGATTTTCAAGCTGTTATCTATCAGTTACTCCTAATTTTGTGTAATTTCCAGGCCCACTAAAAAAGGGCCTCTCGTGGGAGGAAAAATGTTTTTTAATAAGTAAATATTTAATTATATTTCACATTATAATATGTGGCATAGTAAGACATGTAATTATACAAATTTGAAATATTAGTTTAGCGTTCATTTTCCTTTTATTGCAGCGTTTGGTATCTATCGCTGTCTCAGACTGGACTCCTTCGTCGTCGAATATTTGGATCCATTCAGACGGACATGACTCTAGACTCCAGGAATAAAAGACGCCGCAATAAATAAAAGGATAATAGGAGCAAATTCTCAAAATGAAATTAAAGAAACACTTCCTACCATACCTACGTTATTTTTGTAGATCATATTATTCGATCGGTCAAAAAAGGTTTCAGAACGTTAATACATACTTATACATATATGTATATATATATATATATATATACATTAAATTGTATAAATGGCAATCGCCTTATTACTTTCAACAAACATTTAAATTAAATAAGGCTATAAACGTAATATCGGAATAAAGCCCTATTTTATTATTTTTTAATGTTAAGGCAACCACAACTGTAGTTTTAGTTTAAAAACCAGTAATATTACAAAAGCACAGTTTTGCATAAAATTTAATCTGTATATTTTTGGAGAAAAATAAAATTAAGTTTTTAATTAAACGATGATATACCATAAATATGTTAACCGAATAACGATTGTAAAATATATAAGATCTCAAGGATCAGGATATAAATACGTATGGATGGTTTCTAAAGTAGGTGAACATTAAAAACTAAATATACTCACATCGCTATCAATATATAGTACTTGAAATAATTATCTATTATTAACGAGTTTTAAACAGATGTTCTTTACATATAGAACGTCACCAGGAATTTACGATTCGAATGTTGAGTTCAGCTCCATTTCACTTACCGCTTGGTGAAGCGTATTAAATCTACTGCTGTCAGAGACTTGGACTCCTTAGAGTCCAGAGTCAACGTCTATGAACAGAGTTCCAAAGACATTGCAACGAGAAGTTTGAAATAAACAATTTTGCATCGTTTCTACGTTATAGAACCCTATACTTACAAATTTAGTCTAGATAAAAAGGTTTTTTCATTGATTCATTAGTTGCATAATTGTGTGTATTACCATATTTTAGACACGATCCTACATCATGTAGGGTAAATTTTGAATTTTAAATTGAGTGAAATAAAATGTTTTTAGCTAATTAAGATTTATAAATAATAAACATAATTACAAATATACAATTTTTCAGTTTCTCAGTTTAATAACAGATATAAAAAATTTACAAATTTGTATTTTCTAATAATATAGTTAATCTACTAACTAACAGTGTTCCTACAGTCTTTTAGTGTGTCCATAGTAATATAATATGATCCGTGACCGAGACGGAGAAGGGACTCGTTACTCCCACGCACGTAGGACAAAATTCAATTTCATCTCCAGTAACTGTCACGAACTGGTTTGACACTTTAACTGAATTTTATAAACTCCAATTGATATAACTGTATTAGCAAGGATGACATGGAAAAGTTCTTAAAAATAAAAAGTGTTTATAGTTGAACCAATTAAAATTTTAGCTACACATACTTAAATTGAGGAGAGAGAGAAAGAGAGAGAGAGAGAGTGAGTGAGTGAGTGAGAGAGGGAGAGAGAGAGGGGGAGGGAGAGAGAGAGAATTTTGCACGTTTAAAATTATAACAAAAGTTATATAAGAAACATTCTGTTTTTCTAGTTTCATTTTGTGGAATCATCAATTCACAATTGCGACATTATTTATGTTTACTAATATCTTTTTCCAGAGGATATTAAAATTGTGTTTCTTAATAAGCTAGATACTCATAGTTTACTTTTAAACCTAAATATGTATTTTACTGTAAGTCCAAACAAATGTCACATTTCAATTATGCTATTTTATACACGATTTTCAATATTACCAAAGTTATAAATGGAAATACGGAACTGCCAACTATCTGCATTGCTGGGAAATACATCTCGCAGCATTCTGCAGAATTTATTTAAAAAGTCTTTTACCCTTGGATTTGGCGTGACAGCTGATTTATAGCACTGACTCGATATGCTACATGCACTGGAAAAAACTACATTTTACTTGTAAAAACTATCATTATTTTTCCATCTAATATGTTTAATACAATTTTGAAGTCAATAGTAGTAATAGTTTACAACAATTTTATATTAAAAGATTATACAAGGATTTTTGTAAGTTTATTTTGTGGTCTTTATTGTTGATAAATAAATTGCTAAAAACTAATATACAACAGTTATAAATATAATATAGCGTGCCCTATCTCTCTAGTAAATAAAAATGCAGGGAATCTTTTTATATCCGTGTTTACTGGATAATAGCCTCAGTCATTAAAATACAAAACTAATAAGATTTTTCTTTTCAGCATTCTGCTCACTAAGAAAATATTAATAGACTTTTTGCATGTTCATTTTAATTCAAAGTTACTTATACAATAATATTTTTAAGAATATATGTTTAATATTTAGTAAATACTGCACTTGTACTTGCAGCCTCAAGGTTACTCAATCTGACTAAGTCTAAGCTAAGGAATCTAAGTGGAGCACAGCTGATCAAGAAGACATAGAAGAATATAATTGTAATTGTTCAAGACATTTTATATTCACAGGCAACGGTTGCTTAGTAATTTTTGTTATACTAATCATAAATACAACGATCTGAAGAAGTCTCCTGAGCCAATACTGAAAACAAAATATGAGTTAGTTACTAGTTAGAAAAGTGAAATTACATTCACAGACATTTCCTTTAATGAGAGAAAAAGAAGTATTTTGTCCTCACAATAAAAGTTAAATTGACAGAAATATCTTTAAAATTTACCCAAGCGTGTCCTATTCTAAGATGAATACACAGAATATTAGAAAGAAATAGGAATTGTTAGATGTGTTATTATATGCAAATGAGTAAAACTTCCTTCACACTCACTTACACATTCTGTCACTGTTGCTTTAGTCCTGACAAGAATCTGTAGCATTAAAAAGTGAAACTAATTTAATTTATACGTACTGAAATTTATCTATTATTTCATCTTATTTTATATCCATATAAAATGAGTGGCCGGAATCCTTCCGTAAGTTTTAAAAGTAAAGTGTAATACAAGATATTGTGAAAGTGTCTCATCTAAGGGTATAGTGTAGGAACCTCTACTAAGGAAGGAAATTACTGTTAAAGTGTTCCCTTCATGACGTCATCGAATCTGCGCTGTCCTTAAGCAAACTTAAGTCAGCTTAAGAGCGTGCGGCAATCGGTTCTTTCCACATGTAATTGTTTTCTTAGGTTAAAATTACTTTTGTTTAAACCTATATTAGTTCGTAGTTTATTAATTGATTTTTTAATAAGGATAATCTCTATCCATAGCATACTTAAATTTTCAGCAAAACCCTAATTCTCGTAAGCGAACCTAACTTAATGAAAAATATGTAGTTATATCGCTAATTGAAAAGTATTTGGTTAGATATCTCAAAAATATTTTCACATCTAGATTTGGAATTTTGCATTAAAATGTATTTATACATATAAAGAATCTGTTGTGTACATGTTAAATAATTGAATTTATCTCAGCATTTATTTTCTGTCAATTTATTTATATACGATTTTTTTTTTACTGTGTCCTTTGAAACCGCAAGATAACAAAATACTGTTTTAATTAACGAACAAAGTAGATAAATAAGGCACTATATAATTTACAGTAGCATAGTAACACAGGCTTTAATCAGAAGAAACATTGTATTATAACTGTAACAGTTCTTTTTATAATTAATTAATTTTAGAATTTACAGATTAAAATAATACAAGAAACATTAAAATTAAATAAGTACACAAATGGTAAAGGAGTGTTCCTTCTGAGTTGTAATGTTAAACAAGGTTCTGTAACAATATTGGATTAGGAAACGGAAGTTTACTTAACTACAAAGTTCAGTTTACATCCCTGGAAAGAAGTCTTATGCTCAAATTACTATAAAGTATCATATGTCCACGTTTGTCTCAAATAATTTCATCCAGAACATGTTACCCCTCCACACATAATTTATTTTGTAGTAACGTTAAATGAAAACACAACAGTTCAATTAATTTCACCATAGAATTTAAATATAGCCTATATTAACATTTTCTAAATATAGGTGAAGAAATATATTGTTTTACTGTTACAACATACACAGATCACATATTTATTCCAAAATTTACGTTCAATGTACTGAGAATAATAATTAAAAAAACCAAAATATTTAAACCCAAACACTAAATCATCGCAAAGTCGATTATTTTGTATGTTTAACGTTTATTGTATGGATGTAAAGGCTGGTATTCTCTGTCGAAAATTTGTTTTGAAATCCCACTAAGTAAAAAATTATTTTTTTTTATTATTTGGATAAGTTATGTAATAAATAAAAAATCACTAAAAGTGTTCCTAAAAGTAACTCCTCTGATCGCTTCAATCAAATTGGTTATTTTGTTTATTGGTAAAAAGTATTTTACAGAGATAAAATCTAAATTGTTTTAAATGTGATGAAAACAAGATTTTTCCGGACATTTGCCAGCGTTCAGTGAAACAAGAAATCAGTAACTCTACGTTTCGAGATCTGCAATCTGATCTCTTCTTCAGGTAAAGAACTAATCTAATACATAGTTACAAACTAAATTAAAATAAACGAATCTTACCAAAGCGTTGTGGCACGCCTCAGGAATCACAATCTACATGTTGTTTGTCAACTTCACTAACTCTATAAACATGCACTTAATAAAAAACTATACAAAACACTAATCATTAAAAGTGAACTACGGAATACAGGTCAAAATACGTCTTCATTCGTTTATTAATGATTAGTGTTTAGTGTATTTAACTAAGAATTGTTGTTTTAAATATTATGTTTTGGAAAAAAATAATTATAATATTTATTGAACAATTTAGATCTTACTAACAGTAAACAAATGTTAGCATTTGCAGTTAAAATAACCAAATTGGGGAACAAATCTGGAATAAAGGTTTATATTTGTGTCTTTGATATCTGAATTCCACAAGGATTAAGATATGTGAACTTAATATTTTATAAAATTAAAATAATCAAAAAAATTTCATACACTGACGCACTTGAAAAAACTTTAAAAGGCTTAGAAGGGTCAACTACTGTTTTATAAAAGGTAAATTTATGTTATGAAAATTAAATTTAAAATAATTTTTCCATACTTTACCAATATCTCAATTCCTCTGAGAAGGTTTTTCCCAAAATTTCTATTCCCTTGAAATTTCCTCGGACTTCATTAAATAATTTAAAATTATAACTCGCCAAATTGTTAAAGAATTATCAGGACTCAAGCGCGTAACAACATATTTTGTCATTAGTTTTTATTATTGAAATGTAATTATAAATATTTACATTGTGCAATGTTATATTTTTGCTACTTCACTTAAGGTTACCGGAATTAATACATAAGTGTTCGTTTTGAGGTCCAGATAGATAAAACATAAACACGTATGTAGCAAAATTTACAAAACTATATTATTTTGGACCATTTTTTACAATTTTTTACCCAAATTATTTATTAAATAATAGCTAGTGGTTACAACAGACTATGTATAAAAATAACCATTCAGCTGGGAACGATTCAAACCTATTCGGCCATGCTAACAAATGTTTCTCAACCTCAGCCAAAGTAATACTTACAAGCTTTAACTTCTTGGTTCTTCTGGTTCACGTCGTTAACTCAGAAAGATGATATATGATAACCCGGCAGCAGTAATTCACATTGTAGTAGTGCAATTGCCATTTGTGGCAGACAATACAGCATTTGTGCCTGAAAAACCACCATGTTTTCGTTCTATAAACGCTATCCGCCCTATTTCTGCTTGTTTTAAAAATTTAAAAATGCTTGATATTTAAAGTTTAAATTTATTTATTCATATTATACAGTCTTAAAATTGCTCTTAACATTTGTATTTAATGCTCATTACATGAATTATACCCTATATTAGGGAAGTTAAAACTTTAATTTTACTGTGAAAAATACACCAGGAAATATCAGTCCTAAACTTTATTTATATTTGCAAAATAAAAGTAAATTTAATTATGAAATTAATCAGGTAAAATTACTTTAGTATTTAAGTGTATAAGCACCCAGAGAAATTTTAATAAACTCAGATAATGTGTAAATTATAATTAAGACATTGGAAATGTCTTGTACGCTAATTTAAAATAGTATTAGGCTACATGTTTCTTGATTTATTTTTACCGACAGAGCTTAAAGTATCTGTAATATACTCAATAATATTTTATATTTCTTCTAGTAATAATTCACAAGTCCAAAGTTTAGTTTTATTATGAATATTTATTTATGTATTAGTTTTACCAATAAATATTGATAATTATATTACATTCGTCACATTTTTCGGAAAATTGATATTTAAAAAGAGTTCTGGTCTTTCAACTAACTTCTAAAGAATTCATAGCATCCAAGTATCCTAAAGTGAATGTGAAGGATAAATATACCACAAACATATATGCTTCTGCAAGTATAATCCATTTCCAGTATTTCACCTGAAGGCTGTCAATGGAATAAATAACAGTTCTGCAAATGATATAGTATAGCCACTATTGTCAGGTCACTGTAGTAACCCATGAATCACGTGAAGTCAGCCATGAATTACTCTTTGTCAGCACTCTATTCAGGGTTAGTCTGAAGGCGACTTTATTGAATTGTATTCTGTCAATTATCTAATAACTAACCATCTAACTGGAATTTGATTTGTAGAATTATACATAACATAAATTTTTAAGTATATATGTTAAAAAATAATACACTTTGAATTGTATTTTCTTTTAAACATGAAGTTATTATCATTATATTTATAAGGTTTTATAAACTGACCAATATAACAATTCGTCAGAATGATGATTTCAATAAATCTACTAGTTGCCTATCTTTGCTCATTGCCACATTAAAATTTAACCTTAGGCTACTAAGTAATTTTATATCATAAATATACCTAAGTGTGGTATTGTAAAACAGTTTTTCAAAATATTTATTTTAATTTGTATTATTACTCTATTTTTCTGCGACTATTGTAAATTTATATTTCATTTAATTTCTTTACTTCATTTCGGACACTTACTAGTTAATTGTAGGGTACTATGTGCTATATAGATCAGCACATAACTAAACCTCTCTTAAACATTTCTAATTGCCTTTTTATTTTAAGTAAATAATGCAATCTTACCTTCCTACATGCTTTAACTGAGTATGAATGGAATTTCAGTATTTCCTTTTACTTTATATGAGTATCCCAGGTTACTAGATCCCAACGGGAAAGATAAATACAATAAATCTTATAGGAAAATGTTACATATAAAAATAACGAAACCAGGGACCGATGCGGGTATGCAACTGAAAAAGTAACGTTTCTAGATAAAGTTCTGCTATGAACTATTCAAGTTGTGTTGGATTATTTTTAGAACATTTCGAATAATACCATCAACACATTACTCCATTTCGAACCTAAAATAGAAGACTTATAGGTAGAGCAATAAAATAATAATTTTTTATTAAAATTATATTATTTTATTCCATTATTTATTCAGTTTCACGACACTAACTATTGCTATACATATTTTACAAAGATGACAACAAAGAGGAATACAATATTAAAAAAATATTCTTTTTTCTGTTTTTTACTAATAAATAAATCTTATTTTGTATTGCAATGCTTTGTGTCATTGAAGTCTATAACATAATCGGATAACAAACCTTCTTATTTGCCTGCTGGGTGGAATTTTAAAAACATTTGCTGCATTTGTGTCTATATAAAATTTTCTGTACGACACATAATTGTGCCCTATTTCTATGATGCTGAACTAGTGTGTCAAGGAGACGAAATTAAAAGAATTGAGCCAAAACGTTTTAGGAATACAGACACGATAATTCTATATCCTTATAAAGCGGTGGGATTTATAATTTTTAATGTCACCAATTGCTTATGTGTTACGTATTCCAGGAGCCAATATTCCTACTCAAGAAACCACGACGACCAGTTACTTAGTTTACTAAGACCTCACTAAGATTAAAGTACTAAAATATTTCCTTTGGATCAATTCCGATAAGTAAATATTTGAAATGTCAATCCCGTTAAAGTCCGCTACTTTTAGAACCCTTAGAATGAGACGAGGCAATTTGCAGTGATAGTGAGTTTTCAAGAATGACTTACATCGAGCTCAGTGCTTAATGCATTCTATTACTAAGATCTGGGTAGTAAAAATATAAATTTAGGAGATATTTTCGTATGTACGGATATGAAATACGATTAATACTTTAAATTGCCCTTTGCAGAAAATTACTTTCATAATTTTTGGAGTATGATAAGATAGTGGGCTATTAAATAAATTTATCTAAGGTTAATTCATAATCTCAGAATCATAAGACTTTCTGTTCTGAAATATTAAAACGTAAGTCTTAGTGCAGCGCATATTATGACAACGTGTTATATCATTACTTAACGATGTAATAATGCTTAGATGTAATAGTAAATTTCTATCCTATATATGTTTCCTTAATATTGGGTCAGATGACACCAATATTATAATGCATTAAATATATAGTATTAAGTTGTAGCACACGCTTGTAATGTATATTAAATATCATATTAGAATAAAGACAGAAAATAATTTAAATAAATGATCGATAACTTATAATTTTCTGTTTGTGTTTGTTTTTTATGTACTGTACCTATAAATTATTACTTTTTTATCTCTGATTCTACAAGCGTGGGATACAACTAACATAAACGTGACTGTCGGTACACGTTTCTGACTGAAAATCAAAAATCCGTAACAATTTTCTGCAGATTCAATGATAAATCGATTGAGCATTAAGTAATTATTATTTATGCAAAAAAGTATACACATACAGATTTTATAAATTGTATCTTAAATTTTTACATATAAATAAATATTTTTAAATATAATTATTTTTTATATACTACGTCCCATTTAATTTACTGTTCAAAAATTTTATTTTACAAAATTAATGTAAAAATTACCAATACGTACTTCTTATATAGTGCACCAGTTATATTATGTGTATATGCAATCATAAAAATTTTATTATTTTTGCATTGCAACTATAAGTAATGGAATTAAACTATAATATATATCGTAAACTTAAGGCAGTTCCAATATACTACTAAATTACGATGTAGTATTACAAGCGTGAAAATTTTTACACTCAGTTCTAGTTTACGATTATTATTTTATTCCATGTGGAAATAAAATATGTTGTTTTTTTGAACTAGATTTACTTCCCCTAGTTGTATGAATATTTGTATATGTGGAAACATATGGGATTTACAAATTTAATGTTTCTTTTTAACACTTTCCACCCGAATCTCGGTGATCATTTGATCATTAAACAGATATTTTATTTTGAATGGTAGCCAATAATTTCTAATATACTTTATTGGTACGAACTCCATTTTAGATTGCCAAAGATCCGAGAAACGAAAGCAATGACCAGAAGGTTAAACATTCAGCAAAAGAAGGAGATATAACCCCCATAAAAACAACATTAGTGTTAGCATTAACAAACTTATGTTTGTATCATCTTACAAAACACAATAATAGATTGCCACATCGTTTCATATACAAATATGATTTGTAAATAGTAATACAAATCACTAACGCAAAATTTTTTACTAAATTAAAACAAGTACATTTTCCAGCTGTAACGAATAAATACAAGTATTTATATAGTATGCTATAATCATGCAAAACATTTCACAAACTTGTGTTGTAATCTCTTAGTTCAACGGAGTATTTATTATTGAAGTTCTGTAATGAATCCAAACCTAAATAAAAACCTGTGTATATATAGTTAACGAATATTTAGTGTATATACTTATATAAACGATGTATATATATATATATATATATAAATATATATATATATATATATATATATATATATATATATATATATATATATACATATATATACATATTACTGAAGATTAATGCCAATCGGCTTCAATACTCTTTTAAGTACTTTAAAGTGTACACAAAAACAGAAACAAAAATTCAGAGCTCATGTTTAATTTTCGAGTTCACAGAACCCCTTATCAGAACTACGCAGAATTAAAACATATAAACAGAACTCAAACCAAGTACAAATGAGATAACCAAAAAATTCTAAAAAATAAATACCATAAACAACAAGATTGCAATCAGCTGTGTGTAGAATATTTGTAAATGTTTACATAGAACTAAAAATTGTTTTGTTATAAAAAGGAAAAGAGAATCATCTTAGCTTCAACCAATCTGGTTGCCATGATTTTAAATAAAATTAAAATTTATATATAAATATAAATTATATATCTATATATATATATATATATATATATATATATATATATATATATACATTTCATCTTTCCTTTCAATTCTCTACACTTAATAATAATTAAAATGCCTATATAGAAGTAATATTTTGGTTATATAGTTTAATTCTACTAAAATATCACTTCTATATAGGCATTTAAATTATTATTGAGTGTAGAGAATTGAAAGGAAAGATTAAACTCCTTCTAAGAGCAAATATAACATATTTAAGGTTGAATGATTCAAGGAAGCCACTATATGTTAAAAAAGAGATACATTTCATGCTTATGTGTGAACTTAAGTTTAATTAATGTTAGTAAAGAATTATATGAGACCTCTATGTTATTTTCTCTGTGTGTATTTTAGAAAAGTAGTTTATTTTATAGCAAGTTGATTACGCAATGTAATGATATAAAACATATGTATATTTAAATTACATAAAATTATCCTTGATATTATGATACAAAACTATTTTTACAACTATTTTAAATTTTTCTGTACGATCCATACTGAGCCATTCTAGGGGATTCATTATATCGTATATTCTCTTTTTACAAATTTTAAGTAGTATTGTGTGTATAATTTTACTAAAAATATTTAGGAGGTAAATTCTATAATAAGAGACAATCGGATTTAGTAATACAAATTTTACATTTGGAGTTAATAATAAACACAAAAGAGGAACAGATGGAATCAGTATTTATGGATGAAACCATTACTGGAATAATGTTATTGCTATGAATGGGATTGAGCTCTGCAGTGATGTGTTTGTATACACACAAGCTGCAAAGCGGGATTGAGTTCCTGACAGCATCACTGTTCCAGCCTCATCTGTGTCAACCTTATTTACATATAATCTCTATCAACTATTCCATAACCAATTTCCTCTTAAAGGTAGGATTATTTTAGTAAGTTAAGGAATTTTAAATTGAGACATAAGTAATTCAGATATTTGATAGATGTACTCTATATGGGCCCTATCAATTATTAATAATTTTGAAATTTATTCATCAGTTTATACAGATACTTAGAAAACTAATCCCAGTAAGTAACAAAGTAAAATACATTTTCGTAAGCACATGGTCAAATATTAGAACCTAAATAAGGTATGTTAAAATTGTGTGTGTATATATATATATATATATAGTTAGTATATAACTTTTTTGTTTACATAGATTACCTACATAAATTACAAATGGTTTAGATGTCAATTATATAACCAAAATTTATAATTACTCGAGAAAAGCTACGTTTGGCGAATTACAAACTATATGGAAGTAGGCTATATCAATCATTGTTTGTCACTGATCCTGACCAATGTTGTATAATTATAATCATAAACTATAATATTTGGGATATTTGGGATTGATTTTTGTTAAAATAGCAGGAAGATTCTTTGTTGCATTTTTCCAGGATTAATAGAAAAACTCAAATTTTAACATGTACTACATAGCGTTAAATTACAATGGTCACTTATTACAAAATACATATTTTATTAGTCATCTTTGGTATTTGATTCAATACCCTTACCATGTAGTGAGTAATATTACTAAAGTACAATGTTTAAAATAGTAAGACACAAAATCAATACTTTGAGTTCAGTACCCTGATATCTTTTACAAATATTGAAATTTTTTGCATGAATAATTCTGTTATCTTTTATCTAGGTGCAATGGATTATCAGAGTAGACAGTCAATTCTAAAGTACTTCATAACTTTTACCTATTACAACACTATACTGTATATTAATAGAATTGCTTCTTTTATTTTTGTCCTATCTTTGTCTATATCAGTCGATAATTAGGAGTAATTTGGAGTTGATTTGGCAAGATTTTCTTAAACATATTTAATTGTTGTAAATAATACATATTACATAAAACTACCGTAATTACACTTATACCAATACATTTGGCAAGGGAAGTATAAAACATTCTTAACCGGTTTTACACTTAAACTATTTAAGTCGAGCATTGTTGATTATAAGCATCAGTCAAAGATGTGACGAATTAGAGGGATTTTGATATACCTACTTGTGTGGTGAAATGAATTTATACCGGTAGTCACAACAGAAATTAATATAAAATGAATCATAAACGGGTAGAAATACATATTATAATTATAGGGTTAACACGTGTAGTTTTTCCTAAGGAACATGGGCTATTCCCGTCATCCATTAGTATCACACCACACGTGTGTTAAATATACAGGGTTCCATGACCAGGCGTTAAAATGTTTTTTACTGATAATAAAACATAAATGTGTCTAATTTGGCATACGTATGTGTTATTACAAATCCATAAATACCGACTGAAAATTATTTTTGTAATTTATATAAAACATAAGCATTTCTTTAAAATTGTAAAATTACTAAAATATTTAGACATATTGCTCAAACTTTATTGCTAATATTTATTTACAATTACATTTAAGTATTGTATGGATAGCTATTAACGGATCTGTGTCTCTATAAATATTAATTAAATCTATTGAAACAAAAATATGATACAAAATAGTTTTATATCATAATATCTAGGATAATTTTATCCAACTTCCTATAAAATAAACTACTTTTCTAAAATACACACAGAGAAAATAGCATAGATGTATCATATAATTCTTTACTAACATGAATTAAATTTAAGTTCATATTTCTACTTTTTTGAAAATAATTAATGAAAAGTCTAACAATCACAATGATTTGTAAAATATTTCGAGACTAGCAAATTTAATAGAAACTGCTTCAAAAATTTTAACTGTTATAAAATATGATAAAAACGTTTTATTGTTTATAACTTAAGTAGAGTAATGTAAGTTTTAATAGAGTAGAACACGATTTGATCACTTTTTACTAGCACAGCTAGGCAGGTATTTGATCTTTTTAATAGCGACATGACTTATAGGAAAATAAGTTATATGTTTTTATTAGATCCTGATAAAATTTAAATTATCTAGTTAATACTTACTATGTTGAAAACGACTGGCAGGGGTAGCTAGGCATACTTAAACTATATCATATACTACCCCGTTTTATCATGGGATAAGGATTTGTGTCATTTACTAGTTTGCAGTGTCTTTAACATGTCGTTTACAAATCAGGAATATGCAAATATGCATGTGAGGCATGTTTTATGTTATGGGAATGCTAGGCTTAAATGGAGTACACTGTCCTATATATCCTGGTCGGCGAGCTCCCAGCACACAAGAATTTTAAGGCTGCATCAGCATTTGTTAGAACGTGGAATGTAAAATGGCGGAGTGATTTGGTGGCAGCAGCATTGAATTTAAACAAAGAAGAACAAATATTGAATAGAGCTATACAAGACCCGGAGATTAGTTGCAGGAATCTTCCTCCTACGTTCTTGGTGTGTAGCTTTATGTAATACAAAAAACAACGTATTATTTATAAATTTGTACTACAAATAAATATTCTTGGATCTGAAAGCATTTGTGTTTTACTAGAGGATTTTGATCTTAAATAGTTTTACAGTATTAATAAGCCACATAATTTTTACAATGGTAAAACATAACACGATGTATCTTCAGAAAACTTAGGTTTTGAAGCAGTCCATAAACATTTTATATATAGCCTCTAAGACTTTTATAAGCAATTGTGAATATCAGCTTTTCTTTCAATTTATTCTAAAAAATTGAACTAATTAACTAATATTTCAGATCCATTTACAGTTGTCCATAAATACTCTAAATTAATTTAATAGACTACAACTGTAGTAAGTAAATTCGATAAATGTCATAAAAACTGTACATTGTTTACAACAGAAAACAATGTTTGTACGGGTAACAAAAACTTTTTATATCCGTTTTTTAGTCACATGTATGTTTTATTTATCATCCCTAAAAGAAAAAAATTCATTATTTTTTCTGCATTTCGTAATCCCGATCAACTAAAATTTAAGAAAACGTTAAAAAAATATTGTTTGTATCTTATAGAGTTTCATCAAAGACATAATTTGGCTCTCCGAATACAAAAGTGGGCTTTGGTGATAGAACAGGAAAGTCTGGGATTACAAGGACCAACATCATTTAAATAATAAAGTTACGTATGGTCTAAGAAACACAGGGAAATTGTTCCCAAAGGTTTATGTTTCTGGTCTTCTTGAGACAGATTAAACTAGAAATTACATTTCTATTTTAAATAGCCATTTTTTCAATTGGATTTATAGTAGGATCAATGTTTACCCATTAGTAGTTTAACAGACTGTGTTTGTATTGCTAAAGAGACGTAAAACACTTATTAGGTGTATGTATTTTAGCATATTATTATACATTATTGAGTAAGGTTTTATGTGTATAAAAATAATAAGGTATGACGAGGTTTTTATGCAAAATTTCTAAAATAGTATCATTAGAAGACAGACGTAGAGAAAAATTATACTAAAAGAATTGTTTATACACTCCTGACCATTTTGGTCTGTCTACGGAGTGGTAGGCTTTAAAGAGACGCTACAATTGAACTGTTGGCCATGCATCCACATTGGACTCATACTTGTGGAGTCTGAGAGGAAATATGTTTAATTTCAAATTTGAAGTCAACCGAATAAAATTTGTTTAAATTATTTTGCCGCATGGTAAATTACGTTTAGTTTATTGAGTTGGGCTTTAATTAGCAATGGGTTAGATAAATTACACTGGTCAAGTCACCAAGACGTGGGTGTATGTGTTATGGGTAGTTAGAGTTAAATTTTTGAATTTATAAAATGTCATATGATTATAAACAATTGTATAAAAACTTTTTTCAATTAAATGTATTGATACATTACATTTTTATAGCCACTCAGGTTAATACTCGGCCTATAAAGCTCTTGGTATTAAATTTTAAAAATTAAATAAATATCAGTCATATAAATAATAATGACTATATTTTTGTAGAGTCTCCAGTTATGTAAAGTTTTTATAAAGCATGTAAATGTTCATTTGTTTTATGGAAACTTGGTTTGTTTTCATACTAAATTAATTAGGAAATAAAAGTAAATAAATACACTTAAACATTAAAACATGGGTTTATATGAAATTCTGTAACTGTGATTAATTAATATAAACATAAGCCTGTTTTTTGTTTTAATATTTTATAAAATCGTCGTTTATTTCAATATAAATGGAACTAATATTATTTGGGTGTAGGAGAGAGGACTAAAAACATATCATTATAAATATATTTTGTAATAATGATGGTGAATATAATCTTCACTATATAAACGTCCACACGTTGATGTACGAATCAGTCATGTAAACATGCGGTCCAGTATAGTGGCTGGTAAACAGTGTCTGCCCTAAAATTTATCGTTTACCGTTACGCAAAGGGCAAAGTGTTGTGTACTGGAATGAACTCGTGATGGAATGGGTTTAATTATTAACTTTTTCATGTGATGATTAGAGCCCACGGATATACTCAACACATATTTCAGTGTGGTTTGTGAAGTATTTTGAAATATTTATAATAGTTTAGAATCGCCTATGTACAAATAAAAAGTCTATTAAAATATCTTGCGATCAATAACCTTTAATTTCGAATCAATAAAGAAATGATACTGCTAAAATCTTTTTATTTATTTTATACCTGTTTTTTTCGTACGATAATAAGAACTGATTTTAATATTACTGCTACCTTATTTACCTTAACCTACATGTACCTGATACTGGATTCTTGAAACCGAAATATACATTGTACAAATCAAATGTACTAAAGTGATATACGGTATATTATTGTTTAAAAAGTAAAGTATAAATGAAAATTTCAGGCTTGTTGATTATTACATTTATACACTTAAACCAATACATAACCATGCTATTTTTTAGGCCTTACGATAGCAAAATTCTTCACCAGACGCATCACAAAATTAAAACTGTCAAGTATGAGTAGTTTAAATGTAATTCAGTTAATAGTAGCCAATACAAGCTCCATCTTCTATATTTCTTGTGGTTAATTTTTAACAGAGTAACTTATTTTTATGACATATAAAGGAAAAATAGTTGACAGTAAATAAACAAAAGTATTTTTAGAGAAAAAGGTACACGTTGTACTTTAAGGAAGAATTTAGAACAGTTTTTAAATTTTAGTTCTAAGTTTTAATTTAAGTTAAAGTTTGGTTATTTGTTTTAGATTCAACATCAGGGATATTAGCCTTAGCAGATATGCCTGATGTGGATGCCACAGAGAGCGGCCCAGCGGAAACAATTGAACTTTTATCTGCACACGGATAAGGTACATTACTTGTAATGTACTCACACTGGTTACGCTATTTTGTAAAAGTAGTCAGTTTTTCTTAAGATTATGTCTTGATAGGAACTTTACATATAGCTGTTGGAATTATTTCTATTCTTATTACTTCTATAGACGAATTTTTTTAGATAGATTCTATTTACTTGGTATTCAAATCTAATGTAATAATTTTGTTTGATAAACATTTAATACAAACGTTTAGTGCAAATATTTATGAGCATTACAGGATTTCTGCCTTTCATTTTATCTCAATTTTGAATTTCCAATCATTAAATAATTTGAGCTTCATTGTAGAGTATAATTGAGTAGACTGACTCAAACTATTGCATGATTATCTTTCCTTTTATAAGTCCTTATATATATATATGTATGTATGTATGTATACTGACAGTACTCTTTCTCAATACGTTTAATATACAAGTTTAGACATTAACACTTGTACCTACCTTTAAGTGGTCACAATTTAAAACCATACACTTGTTCAACCACCTCTGCAACTCCTTGAAGACGTGTTCAAAGCCCGGCTTAAAGAGAAACTTTCCAAAATCGCCTCTGAAGTCTTAATAGTGGAAGTAGCAGTTGGAAAAGGCCGGCCGTTGGGCTTCTTTTTGGTCTCAGGGTACTGAACTAAGTCAGGACTCTAGGGTGGATGTAGCACAATTTTCGATTCCTTTTTTGGCTAGAAACCGAAGCACAGTAATGGGTAACATGGGTGCGATCATTGTCGTGATGCAGGTTCCAGCGTCCGATGAGGTCTGGCCGCTTTTTGGGATTGTGATCTTTGATTAGTTTCTTCAATACTAAAATATGGTGACTCCGCATTAATTGTCTGGCCCTAGGGTAAAATGGGTGTACACCATACCACAATAATCAAAGAACGTATTCACCGTTGCCTTTTTAATTAGACCATTGAACATGAAGTTTTATGGCGTCGGTTCACCTTTTTTCACCCACTCTGTACTCTGTTGTTTTGTTGCAGGATCATAACAGTAAATTCCAACTTTCATCAGCAGTAGTCATATTTTTTCCACCATGCATCACCTTCTCGACGCACGCACTGTAACCAAAGTTGGAAAACTTTAACGCGAAGTTTGTTTCTCAACTGGTGTTAACAGACGTGGTATCCAACGAGCACAGACAAGTGATATATTCAAATGACCGTGGATGAGTATATGCTCGTGTATTCATATATCGAGCATTATTGCAAGCTGTCTAATAGCCAAATGTGGGTCAGTGTAAATCATAAAACCCCTAGTGTTTGGTTATTTCTTCTGTAAGGGCAGAAACAGGGGCGCCAGGCCCACCTTCTTACTCACATGATTTACATTATTCATTTTAAAAGTCTTTATGCCACCTAAAACAGGTTCTATCATCCATTGCGTCAAAACCAAAAGCTTTTTTCAAGCCACTGAAAAATATCCGTAGCATTTCCCCCCAGTTTTTACAACAAAACTTTATCGCATATCTTTTGCTCACGAAAATCAGCCTTAATAAACTCTAGAGGCAATGATCTGCAACGGTTTATTAATCGGTTCCCATGACATCAATATACTGTTTATGCAATAAATGTAACAGATGAATTGGTTGTTGCTAATACTTTAATGTTGCATACCAACTTGAAAAAAGTAATTATTGTACATTGGTTTTTTACAAGTACGCTACTGTCAGTCTTTATAACCTTCGTATAATGATATTTTGCATTCGACCTCAGCGAAGTCAGTTACGTGACAAGGGGTGTGGCAAAGTCCCTTTTAATATAAACACATACACGATAAAAAATTGCATATGTCGTTTAGAATCTCTCGGTTTATTAAAATTAAAATAAATTTTAATTCCTAATTATTACAAGAAAAGAAATTGTGTTCTAAGATTTAAAAAAATATGTTTATATTAGTTAAATGTTTGTCAAAATATTGATCTTATTCAACACGGTGCTATCTGTTAGTAATACTAGTTGACACATGTTACTGGGTATGTGTATACTTTAATTATTCTACATATTTTTTCGTATTGATTCAATTATACTGCATATACATTACACTACTATATATTTATCCTTATAGGTCTGAAATACAAAATATTTTTTTTTAAGATTTCTAATATATCCATTACTTTGCGATTCAATTTTTATTGAAATTAATATATCCATTACAAATTCTGAAATTATTCACAATAGTTATAGTTTTTTTGTACTCTAGCATTCAATTAGATTATATAAAAATGTGAATCATACTCGAAATACTTTACTTACAATATATTAAATACAGTTG
>NW_025778858.1:0-67003 GCF_021130785.1 Homalodisca vitripennis | reverse complement strand
CGGAGGGTGCACCCGCAAAGTAGGCCGAGTCCTCCAAAATCAGCGAGGACGTCCCCACGGCCCTACATCTGAGGAGGAACACAGGACGAGGATGGGTTTCAGCGAGTGAGAAACTCGCCGCCGCCACACGCCTCCCTCGAAACCCGGCGAATCGTGGACCCTCACACTCCAGACCACAGGAACCCCGGCTCCGGAAGCGCCAGAAGAAACCCTCACACCAGCCAGACTACCAGAAGGAAAACGCTCCCATGCACCTGCCCACCCCAACTTAGGCCGAGGCCCCCCACGCCACGAGTCAGGCCTGGAGATGCCCAAAAATATGCGACACCCACCCGCAGACACCTCAGCGCCCACTGGCCACCCAACGACTGAACCCGCGGCTAAGCAGACCGGCTGTTACCCATGCCTCTCAGGATCTTCAAAGGCAGGGATCACGGAGATCCTCTCCCAACTCACCCACCATGGTTGGGGGAATAATGTCGAGACTAACTCGACTTTACTTCAACTCCACCCATGGGTAAGACTTCAGAATTGTAAGGGCTGGAACCGCCGACGGGGGCAGCGGGGAAAGCGGCAGAGAACTCAGCCAACTACTGACTGACATGGGACGTGGATTGTGGCACTTCTCCAGAGAGACACACACTTCAGGCCGACGGACAAATTCAGCATCCCCAACTACCAGAGGTGCTTCCGCACCGGACAGGCAGCCTCAAGGCATCAGGGCAAGCGGCGGCACAGCGATTCTTGTCCACCGGCGAGTGGCTCCACCGGCTCCTAGTCACACCTCCTGCTCTGGGGGCAGAGCTCACCCGGATCGCTGTCCACCACAACGGGTCGTGGAGCTAGAGCTGACTTCTCTCTACAACCCACCTGGGAGGGAAAGCTTCAACCTCGCTGCCCTGGACGCCCTGCTTCGTCCTGACTCCCCCCGCGCTCGTCGCCGGGGACTTCAAATGCCAAGCACCCGGGATCACTGGGGATGCCGGAGGCCCAACAACTCCGGGAAAATGACCTCAAAAACGTCTCCTGGAGAACCGTCACCACGTCCCAACTACTGGCCCCTACGGAACCGACTCACTACCACCACAACGGGACATTTTCAAACCGCCGACATTCTTGACTTCGGCCTAGCTGGATCACTGAGTGGACAACATGCGAGGTATTTGCCGTATCCGACCTCTCGTCAGACCACGTGCCAGTTGTCTTCGACCTGCCTGACGATGGAGCTCCAGCCTACACCTCCAGCTCGCTCCACCAAGGTCAACTGGCACAGGTTACGCAAACTACCTCGCCGACAGACCTCGGCCTCCACCAACTCCAGCCGAGTCATCAGACCAGCTAGACCGTCAAGTACTGGAACTTACAAAACACCCTCCAGGAAGCAGTGACCGTCTCCCTCATCACCTCTCTCACGGGTTAAACCTTCACTCCACCTCTACCTGAGGACTTGAGAGAGGAGATACGTCTGCGGCCGTAAGACTGCGAAAGAGAGTATATCAGCAAGTCCCGTTGTCCCCACGCCAAGCACACCTTCAACCGCCAAGCCAGGAGATGCCACGCCCTCCTGGCAGAACACCGAGCGGCCGCGTGGGATGACTACGTGGAAAACACCAGGGCTGACGGTGGTGTCGGCGGCTTATGGAAGATCTCCAAGGCTCTCCGAGGGGGAAAAGACAGACCATTCGAACCTCTCCACGGACAACGTGGAATCGTTTCTACTCCCCTCGAGGACAGAGCAGAAGCCTTTGCCCGACACCATGGAAGATCCAATTCTCCTCTCCACACGCAGACATCTACGACGAGGACACCTGCGAGGCGGTGTCCGAAAACTTCCTCGAGGGGACTACTCTCCTGACTCCACAGACCCACTGCCACTCGTGTGACCACACTCGAGGTGAATGAACACATACCGACGACTACGCCCGAAAGAAAGCTCCCGGCCCTGACTCCCTGGGAACACCAGCCCTGCAGAACCTGCCGGCTTGGGTGTGATCGTCACGATCACCTGTATTTTCAACAGCCTTTTTTTTTGGGGGGGGGGCTGCCTGCGCCTGGCACACTTCCCCTAACCATCTGGAAGGACGCCAAGTGTGATCATGATCCCCAAGCCTGGCAAGGACCCCCCTTTTCCGGAGAACCACAGGCCAATCTCCCTGTTGCCTGTGCTCTCCAAATCCATGAGATTGGATCATCCTGTCAAGGTTCCCAGAGGAGTTTTTCAAACTCTAATCAGGACCGAACAGTTCGGCTTCCGGAGTGGGGACACTCCACCACACCCAACAACTTCGCCGAGTCATCAACCACTCTCAGGGGCGATCGAGAGGAAGCACCCACTCCTCTTACGGTCCTGATAGACGTCAGCAAGGCCCTTTGACAGAGTGTGGCACGAGGGCCTACTTTTCAAACTCACCGAGTCTCCGCTGCCAGGAAAGATGTTCATGCTACTCCGGAGCTACCTCCACCGTCGGACTTTCTCCGTCCATGTTGCACGATCAGCCTCCAGATCACGGCCAGTCTCCTCCGGTGTGCCACAGGGGTCGGTTACTTTGGGGCCGTTACTGTACCTGTGGTACACAAACGACTTTCCCAGTCGCCCCGAGGGTACTGCTGTCTCTCTACGCAGATGACGCGATTGCTGACGGCCACCTCTGCCAACCTGAGGATGGCCAGATTATACCTCCAACGACAGCTGGATCTTCTGGAGCCCTGGCTGACCAGTGGAGGATAAAAGTCAACGTGGACAAGTGCGAAGCTATAAACTTCACCCGACGACCGAGAGGCAAGCCGATGGACGACATTCTGACTCTAGGCGGAGACAACATTCCATGGAAAGACGAAAGTCAATACCTGGGGGTACTCCTGGACAGTCGACTGAACACTGACACCCCCACGTCACGAGAATACCTGCAGCCTAGCAAGGAAGGGCTTTGCAAGCTTCAGCCACTGCTCTACTCCACGCAAGCTACCGACCAGGGACAAAGGCGTTTTCCTCCTCTACACGGCCCTCACGCGACACCAGTGCTCACGTACGCGGCCCCTGCCTGGTACCAACCTCACCTCCAAAGAACCGCCAGGAGACAATTGCTCGCGGTCCAGAGCGTGTGTCTCCGGAAAGGCAACTGGGTCGCCCTGGTTCGTGAGGAACACCGTGATCAGTGAGTCCGCCAACATCCCGACCATCAGGTGCTTCGTGGACCGCTTGACATCCACCTTCGAAGAGGCTGCAGAATTCCTCGCCGTGGGAACACCTACGGACCACTACGTGCCAGGAGGTCCCCCAACTTCGTCTTCCTACGGACGACTGAACGGACTAACTACCACACTACACTACTAGACCCACTGACAGGCAGCGAGAGGCTGCTAGGGCTATGACCCGAATAAGTCATTGGGTAAAAGCCAGACAACGGCAGAAGCCCCAACTAGGACGTGGAGGACACCCCTCCACAATCGTAACAGACTTGGACTTGGACTTGGACCAAGGCTTCCATCTGTATCCCCGCAACACCCGAGTACAGCGCAAACATTGTCAGGACGAGGCAAAGGCGGTAAAGTGAAGGGAAAGGCAAAGTCCCGCTCGTCCAGGGCCCGGTCTACGTTCCGGTCGGCAGGATCCACCGTACTGCCTCCGCAAGGGCAACTTACCGGCCGATGGCGAGTGGGTGCCGGAGCTTCCGGTCTACCTGGCCGCCGTCTTGGAGTAATCCTCGCCGCCGAGGTTCTCGAGTTGGCCCGGTTAACGCGGCCCGTGACAACAAGGAAGACCAGGATCATTCCCCGTCACCTTAACATCACTGGCCATCAGGAATGACGAAGAGCTGATACCAAGCTCCTGTCCGGTGTCACCATCAGCCCAGGAGGGTTGTACTGCCCAACATCCAGGCAGTGCTCCCTGCCCAAGAAGACCGAGAAGAAGGCCTAAGTCGCACCGCCAACGCGCGACACAAAGCGCCCCGGCTCCACAAACCGGCCTTTTTAAAGGCCACCAACCCCAATATTTTAAAAATCACTCGTTTTCACAGTTTAACGACTTTAATAATCCTATTTCTCACTCTTGTCGTATATTTCCGACATGTATCTAGTAATTACTATGCTTATTATTAGTAAAACTTTCATTATTACCATCACAAATTACATAAAAATTTTAATAATGTACACGAATATATAACACTTTTTTTGCCAATTGATGTTATCGAATAATAACAGTTTATTCAAATACTAAACAGTGTGCGTCAATTTATTCATCTATTTATAAACTAATTACTGGTCTTCAAAATATATATATTTATTAATATTAAATAATGTAAACACCACATTTAACTGTACACTTTTAAATAGTTGTTTTCACTTCTAATTAACCGTATAAAATATCACTTCTCTTTATTGTCTAATCATACAATTCTTAACTTAAATTCACCAGTCCTTTGTCGTTTTTTAAAACTCGAATAAACCCTAAATCTAAACCTTTTCTCTCTAATTTAGTCGTTTTACAGCATATTTCTTTTGCTAGAAAACCAATCACTTGTACATTGATTTATTACAGATTTTTTTCTTATTTTGTTACAGTAATCGTTTACATTATCATCAATTTTTTTGCAAATATCATTTATGATTTATATATTAAATCCTACTTACTACAGCGAATTTCACTGTGTTTACAAATTAAATCTGTTTGCTATTGTTCTTTCGGTGTATTATTATTAAAGAGCAGATTGATTTTCTATTCTTTTTCCCCTGTATTCCGAACTTCTCACAAACCTCCGACCGACCCCGCGCGATTTTCACTGGAACTATGTTAACAGTGTAGTATTGTTTTATATATATTATAGCAAAACACAACAATGATTCAGTTTACAATAATTATTATTTTATATTCAAAGTGTTGATATAAATTCCAAATGTCGCCATAGAATACGTAAGTTGATAGATAATACTTTGTTAATTGCAAGCACTGTCACCCACATATTGCGATATTCACTGGAATATGTTAACAGTTTTACATTTAGTTTGTAGTCATAGTGATTTGAAACAATAATAAAAATCACTTATTCAGTTTTATAAATATAATTTATAACGTGTATAGTTCAGTAATTTTAAAGGGTCGTTTATAAATTTGAAAAATAGAAGAATCAGCGAATATTCGGTGATTGTAACGAAGTAAATATGTAAATTTGCTGTTATCCACGCTAATTAAATTTAACGTAATTAGTTGTAAACGGATAAAAAACGTGGAATTAAATATCAGTGATAAACGCGCGCCGCTTTGATCTGGGCTTGGGAGTTTGCAAGCTCGAGTAAATTTTTTTTTCTAAATAAGAGCAAGCAGCGCGAAGCGCTGCGCAGCGGGCAAGCATCGCGTGATCTGACCCATTCTGAAAACATTTTGTTAAATTCAGAATAGTAGGCTATATTGTTTTAAACATGTTTTCATTACTAATCTTTTTTTTTATTTTTCGTACGGAAATTAATAAACTCGTAAAACTTTAATCTAATAAACGTAATTCTAACTTGTATAAATTAATATAGAGAATGCGGGGACATACTGGAAAAATACCCATTTTTAAATTAAAGTACACTGACTTGGATCACATTTACAGGTTATCAATCAAGCGATCGCAATCAGGTTAGCTAGACCGAGCAGATTTACATTGTTACAAGACAACTCTCTGGCGCTACAGCCTACAGGACTCGCGAATCTGCAGTATATCCAGTCACCTGTCTGTTTTATATGTATTTTCTACGTTATTACTTATTATTTTCAAATTTACAAACCTGTCCATGTAATCGACAATTGTAAGTTAAAACCGTCGGTGACAACTCAATTTCACCGTAGGTAACTAGAAACCGGGAGAATTATCAATGTTAACGGATACGTACACTCTGATTGGTCGAATAGTGACCGACCAATCAAGTCAAGCCACCTCCTACCTATATAAGCGTGATGTTAACAGTTCTCTCTATAAATTCTATCTCCACGCACATGCGCACTGTAACACTAGATGACTTTATCACACGATTTCACCTGTTAAAATACCGTTTTAAAACTAAAAAAAACGGTATTTAACGTGTATCTTGTTGTATTCTAAATCGACCTGTACTTAAAAACTAGTGGTAATTTCGAGAAAAAATATAAATTTTTCAAGTGTAACTTTCGGCTCTTTTATTGAATTGTATAAAACATTACAGGAATACTATCAATTGGGCGATTACCGTATTTGTAAATTTAATGTTTGTTTAAAGATTGTATTTAAAACATAACTTAAATAGGTAATTTCAATATAAAAACAAGTCGAGTGCTTGCTTGTTTTAGCCAACATTAATAACATAATTCCAATGTTTACATACACAAGAAAAAGCGGTTTAAAAAATAAGCGAAAATTACACAGTTATGTTTAATCACAGAGTTCAACCGGTTCTTGGTTAATATTAGAAGTCATGTGTATAAAAAACAGACAGAAACTATGGTTTTCGATCGAATTGCAATTGACGTATTTTTTTTTTTTTTTTTTTTTTTTTTATTGTAAACTCAGTGTTTGTTTGAAAAATAAATAAATAAAACAGAAAATTATACAATTTTAAAGTGGTGAAATCGGACTATGTTTAGAAAAAAAGAAAAAAGGAATTGAAAAAATAAAAATTCCTGGAATAAAATATTTATGACGAGCACAAAGTCATAAATTTGGTATTTTCGATAGAAAATATATGTCGAGAGCGACTTGAAACAACCAGGTTTACATCGGTTTTTACAACAATAAGCGGTAAAATAAGCGAAAACGAAAGAGTTATTGGTGGCCTTTAGAAAGGCCGTTTGTGGGCGGAGCGGGCTCGCTCGTTTGCGGGGCGCTGGCCTGCCGGCCGGCCGGCTTTACTTGGAGCTGGTGTACTTGGTCACGGCCTTGGTACCCTCGCTCACGGCGTGCTTGCCCAACTCGGCCGCCGGGGCAACAGGAGCCTGACGGCGGTCTGGATCTCCCGCGACGTGATGGTCGACCGCTTGTTGTAGTGGGCCAGGCGGGAAGCTTCGGCGGGCTATGCGCTCGAATATGTCGTTCACGAAGCTGTTCATGATGGACATGGCCTTGCTGGAGACGCCGGTGTCGGGGTGGGAACCTGTTTTCAGAACCTTGTAGATTGTAGATGGCATAACTCTCCTTCCTCCTGCGCTTCTTCTTCTTGTCGCCCTTGGTGATGTTCTTCTGGGCCTTGCCGGCCTTCTTGACGGCTTTTCCGCTCGCTTTCGGTGGCATCCTGAGTCGCTGGTGTACGCCGAGAGTATAGGGCAAAATTCTAAAAAAGGCTCTAAGCTGGATATTCTGGCGTCGCGCGAGCGCGACCAATAGGGTGGCAGCTCGAACGCGATTGGCCGCGCTCGCCGCGACGCCCGGATTCGAGGTAACCCCGAATTTCAGGCCAAGGCTTCCAGAATTTTGGCCTACAGGCCGTTTCACCCGCCGTACTGCTCGGACGTTGCCGCGCATGTCGTTCCGTTCCGCTCAGTTTGTGCTGTGCTTTTTTTTGTGCGTGCCTAGTTTTCTCTAGTGACACTAATTAATACTCTGTGTTAGTGAAGTGCCTATTTGATATTGGATACCTCATTTTGCCGTTCTTCGGGTGGGTGAGATCTTTAATAGTATTAGTTACTTTTAATTAACACATCACCTGTACTGGACCATTAAGGTGTTGATTTGTTCTACACAAGTCAATCCCAATTATTTGAAACCTGTGTGTCTATGCAGCGGATCAATTCCGCAGTTAAACTAAAATGTACTTAGTAAAATCTAAGCAGCTTCATTTGTAATATTTGCTAGTACAAAAATTACTTTTACACTTTTGAAGTTTTGTATTGTTTTGACTTGTTCTCTACAATTCATTATTCATTATTAACTAGGAATTTGTGTCTTTGTGCAGAAAGCTAGTCTGCTGTTTTAAAAGCAAATTAATAGTAAAATAATCAATACATTTGTATAGAATCTTAGTGCATTAATTTTGCATTTTTGATACGTTTGAACAATAATTTTGTTCTGATTTATTTCATACAAAATTAGTTTTTAATAGTTTTAATAGAATATTATTGTTTTTGACACCTCAGTAAACTTATAATAATCCCTTTAGGAAACTTTAATTACAGTTTCCACTAGAGTTACTGAATTTATATAACAAACTAGATAAAAAGTGTTCAACAGCTTACTGTGTCACAGCTGGTAATATAAGGTCGCTGTACTAATTCAATTAACTGTAGAGCCCTCACTGTCTACTCGCAAATTTTATTAAATTTAAAACAACACTGTGATTTGTTTGCAATGTACTAAAATGTTTGATACTTAACTGTGTACCTTAGCATACATACACTATCATATTAGATAAGTTCTAAGGTACTTGTTAACCAAGCAGATTAGGTGACCACGTGCTCAGACGACCCACGTGCTCCGGCGTGGCCGGAAACTACGGGTACAGGCCTAACGGTACTCCCTGGCCCATCCGACACCGATCAATAACCAGCGCGCCTGCGGACCCGCGCTCTCAATAGAGCCTTTGTAACGCCCCGCCCTTGCTGGCGGGACTTCCCCAGCCAGTCGGGCCCCTTTGTTGTATTGTTGCAGGATGGAAGTGGAATCCCGAGCCACATGCCGCCACCGAGCTAACTACCGCCGACCCGTCCAACGGAGGAAGATGAATCGTGGCAGTCCGTCCCAACCAAGAAAACGAGGGAGACGGGGCCTCCACGTCATCTGAATCTTCAACAAGAAAATTTGCCCAGGCGCAAAACATTCCTGGAAATACTGTTGGAGGAGCGCCGCCAGCCGCGCATACCGCCGATCATCATTCAAGGAGTGACTGCCTGGACATCCCTCTTACGCCGCCTTAAAAGTGCTGGCTGCAATTTTGAGGCGAAATATGTGGGCACTCCCGACTGCACATTTTATGTAAAAGCGAGTTCTGTTTTAGAACGGCACAACGCGAGCTTCTGGGACGCCAAGCTCGCCTTCCACACCTTCAGTCTGAAGGAAAGAAACAAGAGCTGAAGGACAGTTTATCAGGGGACTTCCGGCATGGACGTCACCTGAGGGACATAGCGGAGGATCTCCGCGACCAGGGGGTACACTCCTACACATGTCGCACCCCTCCAACGCGCCGCGACCAGGCTGGTCGCCATCAAAACCAACAGCTTCTATGTGCGTTTCAGGAAAACAGGTAGCTGGGCGAAAATATGGCAGCTCACAGCACTACTGGGGAGTAAGAGTATCGGTGGACCAGTTTCAACGCCGGAGGAGAGGACTGCCGCAGTGCTACAACTGCCAGCAGTTCAATTCACAGCTCGAGGAAACTGCCACTCCCCAGCTCGCTGTGTAAGATGTGGAGGAGACCACAACGTAACAAATTGCACCTTGCCAAAAGAACAGCAGGTGCAAATGCACAAATTGTGGTGGAGAGCACCCCGCGAGCTACAGGGGCTGCGGCGGAGCGCATAAACGGGCCCCTGGGCGCGCTGCACGCGCTCGCCGAGGCGCCACAGCGGCGCTCGGGCACCGCCGTGCGCGACCGGACCGGTCACTGGGCAAGCACGTGCCCCACCACCTGTTAATGTTTCTTGCCCGCAGATATGCCGATGTACTAGCCGCCCCCAGGCTCCGTCCGGACCAACCCATTACCACAACAGACACCAGCTGCAGCACCCGTAGCTCCGGGCCCCCACACAAACACTACAATTGCTCCTGCTCCTGCTCCCCAGAAAGCAGAGAGCCGCAAAGGCAGCAGCCACAGAGCCGGAAGCCGCAGCCCCACCTGCCTCAGCTGCCTCAGCCTCAACCACCGTACTCAGCAGAGAAGGCCGAGGGCCCGCTCAAACCGCCCGTAGCATAACTAAACAAGCAAGTCTCTGTTACAGTTCACTCGCAGGAGAAAAGAGAAAAGTGGTGGAACCAATGGAGGAGGAACAAATCCCCAGCCGGCAACCACAACCAACACCTCGGCGGAATCAAAGGACAGGAATCCCAACTGCGAGCCTACCTCAACAGCCAAAGGGCTTCCTGTCCCACGACGCTGTCCTTAAGTGGATAACCTCCCTAATTTCAATAGTATCCGACAGCAAAAAAACTCCTAGCGAGTTGCTTGCTGCCATATTAAAATGTCATTCCAGGAACTTCCCCTCTCCAATGGATAGACGCCTAAAAATTGTCACCTGGAACGCGAACGGCCGTAGCGACGCGGAGAAACGAACTCCAATCTATTTGCAGCTGATCACGACGTCGACTTATTACTTCTACGGAAACACACCTGCCAAACCCGCCACTGTATTCAATGTTCCAGGTTACCAAAACCTACCGACCGATAGACCGCCACGTGGCCAAAGGAATCCCGGGGGAGGAAACAGCTTATCTTGGTTCACAGGAGAGTTTGTGCACCGCCAAGTCCACGCCGCTACTAATGACCTCGAGTCCACCGGCATTGCCGTCAATGCTGGTGGCTCCGAGGTATGTGTGTTCGCAGCTTACTCCGCGCCGTCTGCTGTCCTCCGCCCTGACGAGCTTGACATCTTGCTCGGCAGGGGGAAACACTGTAATAATAGGTGGTGACCTCACTGCCAAGCACCAGTCTGGCATAGCAAGGCGGATGAACACCAAGGGCCGAAGAACTTCACAAACTATGTTTTTAGATAGAGGTGACACGATTGTAGCCGCGCCTGTGGACCCTACGCACTATCCGACGAGGCTCAACGCACTTCCTGATGTCATAGATGTGTTTCTGTTTAAAGGAACTACAGCATCATGTGGAAGTGCGAGTTGGCAGATGACTTATCGTCTGACCACGTACCCCGTCATAGCAGTTCTAGCGACGACTCCAGCTTCAAGGATTCCTTCAATGGCACCGCTAACTCAATCAGAAACTAACTGGGAGGTGTACAGCCGTATCCTGGAGCGAGCAACTGCAGCCCCCAGCGACAGCCACTAATCCAAATGCCCTAAGACTCTCATTTTGTTTCAGAACTTGAACTCAGCAGTCACGGATGCTCTGGCGGCGGCCTCACGACCTGGACGTCCAAAAAAACACCAGGTCGGCCTTGCCTGCCATCATTAGGATGGCTGTAGACAAAAAGGAGGCGTCTTCGTCGAATATGGCAGAGAACGCGACATCCGGCTACCAAACGGGCCTTCAACGTGCAGTGCAGCATTGTCAAACAGATGTTGTATGATTACAGGACAGAGACCTGGAACTCATACCTTTCTAGTCTTGAGCTAGAGGATGGCAGTGCCTGGAAGACTGCAAAAATCCTGAGGGAGCGAGAAATCCACGCACCAGGCCCCTGCACGGTCAACAAGGACTTGTTTACCTCTGCTAATGACAAGGCCGAAGCTTTTGCAGATACGATGGAGGAGCAATTCAGCCCGAATGCGGATATTTATGACGACGACCACTGCGAACATACGTCGAGAGCACACTAAACAATTTTTTTGTTTAACAGCTCCCGACATCGAGATAGAGGCCGTTACTCTTGATGAGCTACAAGCCACCATCAAGAAATCGAAACCGCGCAAAGCCCCCGGACTAGATGGAGTTGGATCCAGGGCACTCCTTGCAGCTCCTATAGCCCTGTTAATGTGCTTGGTTACAGTGTTCAACGACGCTATTCGACTACAACACTTCCTTTCCCACCAGCTGGAAGGGTCGCTAAAGTCATCCTTATTCCCAAGCCCGGGAAATCCAGGACTATTCCCACAAAACTTCCGCCCCCATATCTCACTCCTTTCGTCCATCTCAAAAAATTTTTGAGAGGACTCCTCCTATCACCGCATTGGCTCCTTTCCTGGGACGGCTTTATCCCGACCTGAACAGTTTTGGCTTCAGGCGCGCGACCACTCGACAACCCAACAGCTGGTACGTGTTGTCAACATGCTGGTGGACAAACGCCAATTTTAATCTGTGCTCTGTTTGCAGTGTTCCTGGACGTCAGCCAAAAGGCATTTGACAAGGTCTGGCATGAGGGCCTGCTCTACAAGCTGGCAAACTCAACCGGTGCCCCCCTGCATAACCACACCTCATCCGGTCCTATCTGACTGGCCGCTCATTCCGCATTTGTGTAGATGGAGAGCTGTCCTCAGAGAGAGCGATCGAAGCAGGGCGTCCCCCCAGGGCAGCGTTCCTGGGACCAGTGCTGTACCTCGTTTACACTAATGACATGCCACTGGTCCCCAGAGTAACGCTATCTCTGTATGCCGATGATGCCATGTTTCTGTGCAGGAGCTTTCAACCGATGCGTGCCGCTGACGTCTATGCAACAGCAAATGGGATCTTCTCTCCCCTGGCTAGAGAAATGGCGTATCCGCATAAACACTGACAAGAGCACAGCTGTTTGTTTCAGAAAGCGCCGTAGGATGCCGCGAAGACTCCCGCCGCCTGTGACACTTGATGACGAGCCGATTGCTTGGAAGGAACAAGCTAAATATCTTGGTGTTACGCTTGATTCCAGATTAAACTTCGGTCCTCACGCGAAAAGGAAAGCAGTAGAGGCCAAGCGGATCGCCAGGATCAATAGGTCCTCTAATTAAACCGTAGATCACCCCTACCAATGGGTGCAAAAGTCTCCATCTTTCTAGCTGTTGTTCAGATCACTAATGATGTATGCTTGCACAGCTTGGTGGTCAAACTGCAGCCGCTCAAACCGAAAAGCCCTGGAAACCATCCAATCCAAGGCCCTCCGCTCCCATCACTCGCCAACCATGGTTCGTCCGCAACGAAACAATAAGGGAATTCGTTACAGATCCCAACTCTAGACTCCCTTCGCGAGGATAACTTCAGAAAAAATTCTTCGAGGCAGTTGCAGCATCGGAACATCCCCCTCATCGCAGCCATCGCAGAGCCGTACGCCGGACCAGACGACTACAGACGACGACCGGCCACAATTCTGGACGACCTCCGTTAAAAGATACTCATCCCAAGGATGAAGCCGCGATCCCAATCCTGGGACGTAACCAGCAAATCACACTAACAAAATTTTTTGTTTCAGAACACAACAATCCTAATTAGGCCATATTAATAGTTATGTTTCAGAGCTTCCTCTACAGTCAGTGGACCTAGGGTCCAGGTGCTGTACGGCCACGGACAGGACGTGGCAGCAGAGTGGTTTAGTGGGTTAAAAATCCCACATAACTGGGACGCCAGTACCTTTTGAAGGTTCCCATGCTTAACAAAAAAAAAAAAAAAAAAAAAACCAAGGCTTCCAATCTGTATCCCCGCAACCGAGTACAGCGCAACATGTCAGGACGAGGCAAAGGCGGTAAAAGTGAAGGGAAAGGCAAAGTTCCCGCTCGTCCAGGGCCGGTCTACAGTTCCCGGTCGGCAGGATCCACCGTCTGCTCCGCAAGGGCAACTACGCCGAGCGAGTGGGTGCCGGAGGCTCCGGTTCTACCTGGCCGCCGTCATGGAGTATCTCGCCGCCGAGGTTCTCGAGTTGGCCGGTAAACGCGGCCCGTGACAACAAGAAGACCAGGATCATTCCCCGTCACCTTCAGCTGGCCATCAGGAATGACGAAGAGCTGAACAAGCTCCTGTCCGGGGTGTCACCATCGCCCAGGGAGGTGTACTGCCCAACATCCAGGCCGTGCTCCTGCCCAAGAAGACCGAGAAGAAGGCCTAAGTCGCCCGCCAACGCGCGACACCAAAGCCGCCCGGCTCCACAAAACGGCCTTTTTAAAGGCCACCACAATATCACTCGTTTTCACAGTTTACGACTTTAATAATCCTATTTCTCACTCTTGTCGTATATTTCCGACATGTATCTAGTAATTACTATGCTAATTATTAGTAAAACCTTTCATTATTACCATCACAAATTACATAAAAAATTTAATAATGTACACGAATATATAACACTTTTTTTGCCAATTGATGTTATCGAATAATAACAGTTTATTCAAATACTAAACAGGTGTGCGTCAATTTATATCTATTTATAAACTAATTACTGGTCTTCAAAATATATATATTTATTAATATTAATAATTAACACATTTAACTGTACACTTTAAATAGTTGTTTTCACTCTTAATTAACCGTTATAAAATATCACTTCTCTTTATTGTCTATCATACAATCTTAACTTAAATTCACCGTCTTTGTCGTTTTAAACACGAAATCTAAACCCTTTTCTCTCTAATTTAGTCGTTTTAAAGCATATTTCTTTGGCTAGAAAACCAATCACTTGTACATTGATTTATTACAGACTTTTTCTTATTTTGTTACAGTAATCGTTTACATTATCATCAATTTTATTTGCAAATATCATTTATATTTATATATTAATCCTACTTACTACAGCGAATTCACTGTGTTTACAAATTAAAACTGTTTGCTATTGTTCTTTCGGTATTATTATAAAGAGCAGATTGATTTTCTATTCTTTTTCCTGTATTACGAACTTCTCACAAACCTCCGACCGCGCGATTTTCACTGGAACTATGTTAACAGTGTAAGTATTGTTTATATATTATAGCAAAACACAACAATGATTCAGTTTACAATAAATTTTTATTTTATATTCAAAGTGTGATATAAATTCCAAATGTCGCATAGAATAGTAAGTTGATAGATAAACTTTGTTAATTGCAAGCACTGTCAACCCCACATATTGCGATATTCACTGGAATATGTTAACAGTTTACATTTAGTTTGTAGTCATAGTGATTTGAAACAAATAAAAAATCACTTATTCAGTTATAAATATACTTTATACGTGTATAGTTCAGTAATTTTAAAGGTCGTTTAGTAAATTTGAAAAATAGAAGAATCAGCGAATATTCGGTGATTGTAACGAAAGTAAATATGTAAATATTGCTGTTATCCACGCTAATTAAATTTAACGTAATTAGTTGTAAACGGATAAAAACGTGGATTAAATATCAGTGATAAACGCGCGCCGCTTGATCTGGGCTTGGAGTTTGCAAGCTCGAGTAAATTTTTTTTCTAAAGAGAGCAAGCAGCGCGAAGCGCTGCGCAGCGGGCAAGCATCGCGTGATCTGACCCATTCTGAAAATTTTGTTAAATTCAGAATAGTAGGCTATATTGTTTTAAACATGTTTCATTACTAATTTTTTTTTTTTTTTATTTTTCGTACGGAAATTAATAAACTCGTAAACTTAATCTAATAAACGTAATCTAACTTGTATAAATTAATATAGAGAGATGCGGGGACATACTGGAAAATACCCATTTTAAACTTAAAGTACACTGACTTGGATCACATTACAGGTATCAATCAAGCGATCGCAATCAGGTTAGCTAGACCGAGCAGATTTACACTTGTTACAAGACAACTCTCTGGCGCTACAGCTACAGGGAACTCGGATCTGCAGTATATCCAGTCACCTGTCTGTTTTATATGTATTTTCTACGTTATTTACTTATTATTTTCAAATTTACAACCTGTCCATGTATCGACAATTGTAAGTAAACCGTCGGTGACAACTCAATTTCACCGTAGTAACTAGAAACCGGGAGAATTATCAATGTTAACGGATACGTTACACTCTGATTGGTCGAATAGTGACCGACCATCAAGTCAAGCCACCTCCTACCTATATAAGCGTGTGTGTTAACAGTTCACTCTATATATTCTATCTCCACGCACATGCGCACTGTACACTAGATGACTTTATCACACGATTTCACCTGTTAAATACCGTTTTTAAAACTAAAAAAAACGGTATTTAACGTGTATCTTGTTGTATTCCTAAATCGACCTGTACTTAAAAACTAGTGGTATTTCGATTAAAATATAAATTTTCAAGTGTAACTTTTCGGCTCTTTTTATTGAATTGTATAAAACATTACAGGAATACTATCAATTGTGGGCGATTACCGTATTTGTAAATTTAATGTTTGTTTAAAGATTGTATTTAAACATAACTTAAATAGGTAATTTTCAATATAAAACAAGTCGAGTGCTTGCTTGTTTTAGCCAACATAATAACATAATTCCAATGTTTACACAAGAAAAAGCGGTAAAATAAAGCGAAAATTACAAGTTATGTTTAATCACAGAGTTCAACGGTTCTTGGTTAATATTAGAAGTCATGTGTATAAAACATGACAGGAAACTATGGTTTTCGATCGAATTGCAATTGACGTATTTTTTTTTTTTTTTTTTTTTTTTTTTGTAAACTCAGTGTTTGTTTGAAAAATAAATAAATAAACAGAAAATTATACAATTTTACAGTGAAATCGGACTATGTTTAAAAAAGAAAAAAGGAATTGAAAAAATAAAAAAATTCCTGGAATAAATATTTTATGACGAGCACAAAGTCAAAGTCTTAATTTGGTATTTTCGATAGAGAAATATAGTCGAGAGCGACTTAAACAACCAGGTTTACATCGGTTTTTACAACAATAAGCGGTAAAAATAAGCGAAAAACGAAAGAGTTATTGGTGGCCTTTAGAAAGGCCGTTTGTGCGGAGCGGGCTCGCTCGTTGCGGGGCGCTGGCCTCCGCCGGCCCGGGCCGGCTTACTTGGAGCTGGTGTACTTGGTCACGGCCCTTGGTACCCTCGCTCACGGCGTGCTTGGCCAACTCGCCGGGCAACAGGAGCCTGACGGCGGTCTGGATCTCCCGCGACGTGATGGTCGACCGCTTGTGTTGTAGTGGGCCAGCGGGGAAGCTTCGGCGGCTATGCGCTCGAATATGTCGTTCACGAAGCTGTTCATGATGGACATGGCCTTGCTGGAGACGCCGGTGTCGGGGGTGGACCTGTTTCAGCACCTTGTAGATGTAGATGGCATAACTCTCCTTCCTCCTGCGCTTCTTCTTCTTGTCGCCCTTGGTGATGTTCTTCTGGGCCTTGCCGGCCTTCTTGACGGCTTTTCCGCTCGCTTTTCGGTGGCATCCTGAGTCGCTGGTGTTACGCCGGAGTATAGGCCAAAATTCTAAAAAAGGCTCTAAGCTGGATATCTGGCGTCGCGCGAGCGCGACCAATAGGGTGGCAGCTTCGAACGCGATTGGCCGCGCTCGCGCGAACGCCCGGATTCGAGGTAACCCCGAATTTCAGGCCAAGGCTTCCATCAGTGCCGTTTCATTCACCCGCCGTTACTGCTCGGACGTACCGCGCTGTCGTTCCGCTCAGTTTGTTGCTGTGCTTTGTTTTTGTGCCGTGCCTAGTTTTCTCTAGTGACACTAATTAATATTCTGTGTTAGTGAAAGGTGCCTATTTGATATTGGATACCTCATCTTGCCGTTCTTCGGGTGGTGAGATCAAATAATATTAGTTACTTTAATTAACACACCACTTGTACCTGACCATTAAGGTTCTTGATTTGTTCTACACAAGTCAATCCCAATTATTTGAAAACTTGTGTCTATGCAGGATCAATTCCGCAGTTAAACTAAAATGTACCTAGTAAAATAAGCAGCTTCATTTGTAATAATTTGCTAGTACAAAAATTGCTTTTACACTTTTGAATGTTTGTATTGTTTTGACTTGTTCTCTACAATTCATTATTAACTAGGAATTTGTGTCCTTGCAGAAGCTAGTCTGCAGCTTCAAAACAAATTCAATAATATAGTAATCAACACATAAATATTCTTAGTGCATACTTGCATTTTTGATACTTTGAATAATAATTTTTGTTTAATTCAATTAAACTGTAGAGCCCTCACTGTCTACTCGTAAATTTATTTTAAATTTAAAACACTGTGATTTGTTTGCAATGTACTAAAATGTTTGATACTTTAACTGTGTACCTAGCATACATACACTATCATTATTAGATAAGTTCTAAGGCACTTGTTAACCAAGCAGATTAGGTGACCACGTGCTCAGACGACCACGTGCTCCGGCGCGGCCGGAAACTAACGGTACAGGGCCTAACGGTACTCCCGGCCCGCCCGACACCGATCAATAAACCAGCGCGCCTGCGACCCCGCGCTCTCAATAGAGCCTTTGAAAACGCCGCCGCCGCCCTGCCTGGCGGGACTTTCCCCAGCCAGTCGGGCCCCTTTGTTGTATTGTTGCAGGATGGAAGTTGGAATCCGCGCCACATGCCGCCACCGAGCTAACTACCGCCGACCCGTCCAACGGAGATGAATCGTGGCAGTCCGTCCAACCAAGAAAACGAGGGAGACGGGCCTCCACGTCATCTGAATCTTCAACAAGAAATTTTGCCCCAGCGCAAAACATTCCGGGAAAATACTGTTGGAGGAGCGCCGCCAGCCGCGCATACCGCCGATCAATCATTCAAGGAGTGACTGCCTGGACATCCCTCTTACGCCCGCCTTAAAAGTGCTGGCTGCAATTTTTGAGGCGAAATATGTGGGTACCCGACTGCACATTTTATGCAAAAGCGAGTTCTGTTTTAGAACGGCACAACGCGAACTGCTGGACGCCAAGCTCGCCTTCCACACCTTCAGTCTGAAGGAAGGAAAACAAGAGCTGAAGACAGTCATCAGGGGACTTCCGGCATGGACGTCACCTGAGGACATAGCGGAGGATCTCCGCGACCAGGGGTACACTCCTACACATGTCGCAACCCCTCCAACGCCGCGACCAGGCTGGTCGCCATCAAACCAACAGCTTCTATGTGCGTTTCAGAAAAACAGGTAGTGGGCGAAAATTATGGCAGCTCACAGCACTACTGGGAGTAAGAGTATCGGTGGACCAGTTCACGCCGAGGAGAGGGACTGCCGCAGTGCTAACAACTGCCAGCAGTTCAATCACAGCTCAAGGAACTGCCACCTCCCAGCTCGCTGTGTTAGATGTGGAGGAGACCACAACGTAACAAATTGCACCTTGCCAAAAGACAGCAGGTGCAAATGCACTAAATTGGTGTGGAGTAGCACCCCGCGAGCTACAGGGGCTGCGGAGCGCATAAACGGGCCCTGGGCGCGCTGCCACCGCCGCGAGGCGCCGCAGCGGCGCTCGGGCACCGCCACTGCGCGCGACCGGTCACTGGGCAAGCACGTGCCCCACCAACTGTTAATGTTTCTGCCCGCAGATATGCCGATGTACTAGCCGCCCCCCCAGGCTTCGTCCGGACCAACCCATTTCCACAACAGACACCAGCTGCAGCACCCGTAGCTCCCGGCCCCACACAAACACTACAATTGCTCCTGCCTCCTGCTCCAGAAAGCAGAGAGCCGCCAAAGGCAGCAGCCGCAGAGCCGGAAGAGCCGCAGCCCCACCTGCCTCAGCCTCAACCACCGCTACTCAGCAGAGAAGGCCGAGGGCCCGCTCAAACCGCCGTAGCATAACTAACAAGCAAGTCTCTGTTACAGTTCACTCGCAGGAGAAAGAGAAAGTGGTGGGAACCAATGGAGGAACAAACCCCAGCGGCAACCACAACCAACACCTCGGCGGAATCAAAGGACAGGAATCCCAAACTGCGAGCCTACCTCACAGCCAAGGGCTTCCTGTCCCACGACGCTGTCCTTAAGTGGATAACCTCCCTAATTTCAATAGTATCCGACAGCAAAAAAACTCCTAGCGAGTTGCTTGCTGCCATATTAATGTCATTCCAGGAACTCCTCTCCAATGGATAGACGCCTAAAAATTGTCACCTGGAACGCGAACGGCGTAGCGACGCGGAAGAATGAAACTCCATCTATTTGCAGCTGATCACGACGTCGACTTATTACTTCTTAACGGAAACACACCTGCCAACCCGCCAACTGTATTCAATGTTCCAGGTTACCAAAACCTACCGGACCGATAGGACCGCCACGTGGCCAAAGGAATCCCGGGGGAGGAACAGCTATCTTGGTTCACAGGAGAGTTGTGCACCGCCAAGTCCACCGCTGCTACTAATGACCTCGAGTCCACCGGCATTGCCGTCAATGCTAGTGGCTCCGAGGTAATGTGTGTGTTCGCAGCTTACTCCGCGCCGTCTGCTGTTACTCCGCCCCTGACGAGCTTGACATCTTGCTCGGCAGCGGGAACACTGTAATAATAGGTGGTGACCTCAATGCCAAGCACCAGTCCATGGCATAGCAGGCGGATGAACAACCAAGGGGCCGAAGACTACACACAACTATGTTTTAGATAGAGGTGACACGATTGTAGCCGCGCCTGTGGACCCTACGCACTATCCGACGAGGCTCAACGCACTTCCTGATGTCATAGATGTGTTTTCTGTTTAAGGAACTACAGGCATCATGTGGAAGTGCGTAGTGGCAGATGACTTATCGTCTGACCATGTACCCGTCATAGCAGTTCTAGCGAACGACTCCAGCTTCAAGGATTCCTTCAATGGGCACCTCAATCAGAACTAACTGGGAGGGTGTACAGCCGTATCCTGAGCGAGCAACTGCAGCCCCCAGCGACAGCCACTAATCCAAATGCCCTAGACTCATATGTTTCAGACTTTGAACTCAGCAGTCACGGATGCTCTGGCGGCGGCCTCACGACCTGGGACGTCCAAAAAACACCAGGTCGGCCTTGCCTGCCTTCATTAGGATGGCTGTAGACAAAAGGAGGCGTCTTTCGTCTCGAATATGGCAGAGAACGCGACATCCGGTCCGGCTACCAAACGGGCCTTCAACGTGCAGTGGCAGCATTGTCAAACAGATGTTGTATGATTACAGGACAGAGACCTGGAACTCATACCTTTCTAGTCTTGAGCTAGAGGATGGCAGTGCCTGGAAGACTGCAAAAATCCTGAGGAGCGAGAAATCCACGCACCAGCCCCTGCACGGTCAACAAGGACTTGTTTACTCTGCTACTGACAAGGCCGAAGCTTTTGCAGATACGATGGAGGAGCAATTCAGCCCGAATGCGGATATATATGACGACGACCACTGCGAACACGTCGAGAGCACACTAAACAATTTTTTTTGTTACAGCTCCCGACAAACGAAGATTAGAGCCGATTACTCTTGATGAGCTACAATGCCACCATCAAGAAATCGGAAACCGCGCAAAGCCCCCGGGGACTAGATGGAGTTGGATCCAGGGCACTCCTTGCAGCTCCTATAGCCCTGTTAATGTGCTTGGTTACAGTGTTCAACGACGCTATTCGACTACAACACTTTCCCACCAGCTGGAAGGTCGCTAAAGTCATCCTTATTCCCAAAGCCCGGGAAATCCAGACTTATTCCCACAAAAAACTTCCGCCCCATCTCACTCCTTTCGTCCATCTCAAAAATTTTTGAGAGACTCCTCCTATCCCGCATTGCTCCTTTCCTGGACGGCTTTATCCGACCTGAACAGTTTGGCTTCAGTGCGCGCGACCACTCGACAACCCAACAGCTGGTACGTGTTGTCAACACGCTGGTGGACAACGCCAATTTTAATCTGTGCTCTGTTGCAGTGTTCCTGGACGTCAGCAAAGCATTTGACAAGGTCTGGCATGAGGGCACTGCTCTACAAGCTGGCCAAAAAACTCACCGGTGGCCACCCCCTGCATAACAACACCTCATCCGGTTCCTATCTGACTGGCCGCTCATTCCGCATTTGTGTGGATGGAGAGCTGTCCTCAGAGAGAGCGATCGAAGCAGGCGTCCCCCAGGGCAGCGTCCTGGGACCAGTGCTGTACCTCGTTTACACTAATGACATGCCACTGGTCCCCAGAGTAAACGCTATCTCTGTATGCCGATGATGCCAATGTTTCTGTGCAGGAGCTTTCAACGATGCGTGCCGCTGACGTCATGCAACAGCAAATGGATCTTCTCTCCCCCCCCTGGCTAGAGAAATGGCGTATCCGCATAAACACTGACAAGAGCACAAGCTGTTTGTTTCAGAAAGCGCCGTTAGGATGCCGCGAAGACTCCCCGCCGCCTATGACACTTGATGACGAGCCCGATTGCTTGGAAGGAACAAGCTAAATATCTTGGTGTTACGCTTGATTCCCAGATTAAACTTCGGTCCTCACGCGAAAAGGAAAGCAGTAGAGGCCAAGCGGATCGCAGGATCAATAGGTCCTCTAATTAACCGTAGATCACCCCTACCAATGGGTGCAAAAGTCTCCATCTTTCTAGCTGTTGTCAGATCACTAATGATGTATGCTTGCACAGCTTGGTGGTCAAACTGCAGCCGCTCAAACCGAAAAGCCCTGGAAAACCATCCAATCCAAGGCCTCCGCTCCATCACTCGCCAACCATGGTTCGTCCGCAACGATAACAATAAGGAATTCGTTACAGATCCCAACTCTAGACGTCTTCGCGAGGATAACTTCAGGAAAAATTCTTCAAGGCAGTTGCCGCATCGGAACATCCCCAACATCGACAGCCATCGCAGAGCTGTACGCCGGACCAGACGGACTACACAGACGGACGTCCGGCCACACAATTCTGGACGACCCTCCGTAAAGAATACTCATCCCAAGGATGAAGCCGCGATCCCAATCCTGGGGACGTAACCAGCATGTCACACTAACCAAAATTTTTGTTTCAGAAACACAACAATCTTAATTAGGCCAAAATTTAATAGTTATGTTTCAGAGCTTCCTCTACAGTCAGTGGACCTAGGGTCCAGGTGCTGTACGGCCACGACAGGACGTGGGCAGCAGAGTGGTTTAAGTGGGTAAAAAATCCCACATAACTGGGACGCCAGTACCTTTTGAAGGTTCCCTCTGCTTAACAAAAAAAAAAAAAAAAAAAAAAAAAAAAAAAAAAAAAAAAAAAAAAAAAAGGCTTCCATCTGTATCCCCGCAACCGAGTACAGCGCAACATGTCAGGACGAGGCAAAGGCGGTAAAGTGAAGGGAAAGGCAAAGTCCCGCTCGTCCAGGGCCGGTCTACAGTTTCCCGGTCGGCAGGATCCACCGTCTGCTCCGCAAGGGCAACTACGCCGAGCGAGTGGGTGCCGGAGCTCCGGTCTACCTGGCCGCCGTCATGGAGTATCTCGCCGCCGAGGTTCTCGAGTTGGCCGGTTAACGCGGCCCGTGACAACAAGAAGACCAGGATCATTCCCCGTCACCTTCAGCTGGCCATCAGGAATGACGAAGAGCTGAACAAGCTCCTGTCCGGTGTCACCATCGCCCAGGGAGGTGTACTGCCCAACATCCAGGCCGTGCTCCTGCCCAAGAAGACCGAGAAGAAGGCCTAAGTCGCCCGCCAAACGCGCGACACAAAGCCGCCCGGCTCCACAAACGGCCTTTTTAAAGGCCACCACAATATCACTCGTTTTCACAGTTTACGACTTTAATAATCCTATTTCTTCACTCTTGTCGTATATTTTCCGACATGTATCTAGTAATTTTACTATGCTAATTATTAGTAAAACTTTCATTATTACCATCACAAATTACATAAAAATTTAAATAATGTACACGAATATATAACACTTTTTTTTTTTTTTTTTTTTTTTTTTTTGCCAATTGATGTTATCGAATAATAACAGTTTATTCAAATACTAAACAGTGTGCGTCAAATTTTATATCTATTTATAACTAATTACTGGTCTTTCAAAATATATATATTTATTAATATTAATAATTAACACATTTAACTGTACACTTTAAATAGTTGTTTTCACTCTAATTAAACCGTATAAAATATCACTTCTCTTTATTGTCTATCATACAATCTTAACTTAAATTCACCGTCTTTGTCATTTTAAAATTAGTTTTTAAACACGAAAATCTAAACCTTTTCTCTCTAATTTAGTCGTTTTACAGCATATTTCTTTGGCTAGAAAACCAATCACTTGTACATTGATTTATTACAGACTTTTTCTTATTTTGTTACAGTAATCGTTTACATTATCATCAATTTTATTTGCAAATATCATTTATATTTATATATTAATCCTACTTACTACAGCGAATTCACTGTGTTTACAAATTAAAACTGTTTGCTATTGTTCTTTCGGTATTATTATAAAGAGCAGATTGATTTTCTATTCTTTTCCTGTATTACGAAACTTCTCACAAACCTCCGACCCGCGCGATTTTCACTGGAACTATGTTAACAGTGTAGTATTGTTTATATATTATAGCAAAACACAACAACATGATTCAGTTTACAATAATTATTATTTTATATTCAAAGTGTGATATAAATTCCAAATGTCGCATAGAATAGTAAGTTGATAGATAAACTTTGTTAATTGCAAGCACTGTCAACCCCACATATTGCGATATTCACTGGAATATGTTAACAGTTTACATTTAGTTTGTAGTCATAGTGATTTGAAAACAAATAAAAATCACTTATTCAGTTATAAAATATACTTTATACGTGTATAGTTCAGTAATTTTTAAAGGTCGTTTAGTAAATTTGAAAAATAGAAGAATCAGCGAATATTCGGTGATTGTAACGAAGTAAATATGTAAATTTGCTGTTATCCACGCTAATTAAATTTAACGTAATTAGTTGTAAACGGATAAAAAACGTGGATTAAATATCAGTGATAAACGCGCGCCGCTTGATCTGGGCTTGGAGTTTGCAAGCTCGAGTAAATTTTTTTTCTAAAAGAGCAAGCAGCGCGAAGCGCTGCGCAGCGGGCAAGCATCGCGTGATCTGACCCATTCTGAAAATTTTGTTAAATTCAGAATAGTAGGCTATATTGTTTTTAAACATGTTTCATTACTAATTTTTTTTTTTTTTTTTTTTTTTTTTTTTTTTTTTTTTTTTTTTTTTCGTACGGAAATTAATAAACTCGTAAACTTAATCTAATAAACGTAATCTAACTTGTATAAATTAATATAGAGAATGCGGGGACATACTGGAAAATACCCATTTTAAACTTAAAGTACACTGACTTGGATCACATTACAGTGGTATCAATCAAGCGATCGCAATCAGGTTAGCTAGACCGAGCAGATTTACACTTGTTACAAGACAACTCTCTGGCGCTACAGCTACAGGACTCGGATCTGCAGTATTATATCCAGTCACCTGTCTGTTTTATATGTATTTTCTACGTTATTACTTATTATTTTCAAAATTTTACAACCTGTCCATGTATCGACAAATTGTAAGTAAACCGTCGGTGACAACTCAATTTCACCGTAGTAACTAGAAACCCGGGGAGAATTATCAATGTTAACGGATACGTACACTCTGATTGGTCGAATAGTGACCGACCAATCAAGTCAAGCCACCTCCTACCTATATAAGCGTGTGTTAACAGTTTCACTCTATATATTCTATCTCCACGCACATGCGCACTGTACACTAGATGACTTTATCACACGATTTCACCTGTTAAATACCGTTTTAAAACTAAAAAAAAACGGTATTTAACGTGTATCTTGTTGTAATCTAAATCGACCTGTACTTAAAACTAGTGGTATTTCGATAAAATATAAATTTTCAAGTGTAACTTTCGGCTCTTTTATTGAATTTGTATAAAACATTACAGGAATACTATCAATTGGGCGATTACCGTATTTGTAAATTTAATGTTTTGTTTAAAAAGATTGTATTTAAACATAACTTAAATAGGTAATTTCAATATAAAACAAGTCGAGTGCTTGCTTGTTTTAGCCAACATAATAACATAATTCCAATGTTTACACAAGAAAAAAGCGGTAAAAATAAGCGAAAATTACAAGTTATGTTTAATCACAGAGTTCAACGGTTCTTGGTTAATATTAGAAGTCATGTGTATAAAAACATGACAGAAACTATGGTTTTCGATCGAATTGCAATTGACGTATTTTTTTTTTTTTTTTTTTTTTTATTGTAAAACTCAGTGTTTGTTTGAAAAATAAATAAATAAACAGAAAATTATACAATTTTACAGTGAAATCGGACTATGTTTAAAAAGAAAAAAGGAATTGAAAAAATAAAAAATTCCTGGAATATAAAATATTTATGACGAGCACAAAGTCATAAATTTGGTATTTTCGATAGAAAATATAGTCGAGAGCGACTTGAAACAACCAGGTTTACATCGGTTTTTACAACAATAAGCGGTAAAATAAGCGAAAACGAAAGAGTTATTGGTGGCCTTTAGAAAGGCCGTTTGTGCGGAGCGGGCTCGCTCGTTGCGGGGCGCTGGCCTGCCGGCCGGCCGGCTTACTTGGAGCTGGTGTACTTGGTCACGGCCTTGGTACCCTCGCTCACGGCGTGCTTGGCCAACTCGCCGGGCAACAGGAGCCTGACGGCGGTCTGGATCTCCCGCGACGTGATGGTCGACCGCTTGTTGTAGTGGGCCAGGCGGGAAGCTTCGGCGGCTATGCGCTCGAATATGTCGTTCACGAAGCTGTTCATGATGGACATGGCCTTGCTGGAGACGCCGGTGTCGGGGTGGTGGACCTGTTTCAGCACCTTGTAGATGTAGATGGCATAACTCTCCTTCCTCCTGCGCTTCTTCTTCTTGTCGCCCTTGGTGATGTTCTTCTGGGCCTTGCCGGCCTTCTTGACGGCTTTTCCGCTCGCTTTCGGTGGCATCCTGAGTCGCTGGTTTGTACGCCGGAGTATAGGCCAAAATTCTAAAAAAGGCTCTAAGCTGGATATCTGGCGTCGCGCGAGCGCGACCAATAGGGTGGCAGCTCGAACGCGATTGGCCGCGCTCGCGCGAACGCCCGGAATTCGAGGTAACCCCGAATTTCAGGCCAAGGCTTCCATTCTGCTCCGAGACGTGGACGAGTGAACATCTCTACTAGAGCGACATCGACCACGGCTGAAGATGATGGAAGAGGGATCTGCCTCGGCGGTCCCAGTTGGCGGAGCCGGTTTACCGGAGCCGCTGGCGACACTACTGGGGTCCCGCGCGGCTTGCCAAGCGGGCCCCAGCGCTGTCTGCCCAAACGGCCTTTTACAAGGCCAACCAACCGCTGGACGTCCCAGCAACACCATTCCACCCGGGACGGGAGAACAGGGCCCGGGTGAAGTCTGGTTATTTACCGGAGACCTGTAACGCGATGTGCCAGGTGAGCCCGCCCCGGTCAGCCGACCGGGCCGCGGGATCCCAGCACCGCACTGCTGCTCAGGCCAGCAAACTTATTCCACCCGGGACTTGTCAGGGCCCGGGTGAAGTCCGGACTACTACCCGGAAAGCTGCCAGGGTGCAGCGACTAAGTGCCAGGGGAACCTGCGCCGGTCTGAGGCCCCAAAAAAGGCCTTTCTAAAGGCCACTCTACAACACCGGGGATCTCAACCCCAGTGGCCCAGGCCTTGGTGCCAGCTACCCCTGGGGCCAATTCCGGCTCATCAGGCCGTTCTGCCGCGGGTCTGCGGAAGCGGCAAGCGGCCCCAGCCTCGACTCTCTTCCGCCTAAGAGCCGACGGACGGAGACCGCTGCCAGTGAAGATATGGAGGTTGAGCGAGGCCCCCGCATTCCCCCCCATCATCTTGGACATCCCGAAAGGATGGGGTAGCCATGCAGTGACCCTGAAGCAGCTCCTAGGAGGAGATCTTGAAGCTGTGTGCACGGCCAGGACATTACGGCTCAAAACCACTACTGTGGCCCACTTCAGGTCCTTGCAGAGATATCTGCAGGAGCAGAAGATAAACTTCCACACCTTTGCTATGGCGACCGAGCGTCTCCTGAAGGTGGTGGTCAGAGGACTGCCCTCTACTCTGACTCCTGAGGAGGTCGTGGCCGAGTTCCAAGACATCGGCTATGGCATAGTGGAGGCCAAACTGTTAAAGACAAGGAGAGGCCAGCCGACCAGCCTGTGGCTGATCACACTGCGCAGTGGCGATGGCCTGAGACCGCCTACTGATATCTACAATCTCCAGAGTGTACTTTTTTGCAAGCTGGAGATTAAGAAGTACACCCGACCGGGAGGACCGATCCAGTGCCACCGATGCCAAGGCTACGGACACGGTTCCAGACACTGCCACCGGGACACGCGTTGCGTCAGATGCGGCGAGGGCCACCCTGCCAGCCTGTGCCCAAAGGAGTCAACTAGCCCGGCAAGATGCTGTAATTGTGGCGAGGCACACTCTGCCAACTACCGCGGGTGTGCCAGCTACAAAAACGAGAAACAGCTCTCGTATGCTGCCGCTGCAAAGAGGACTCGGAGGCCTGAACCTTCCAGGGCCGAGCCTCCAAAGCCCCGGGAAGCTCCTGACTCTGCCCCAGCTGCCCCTGTTGACGACATCACAGAGCCCTCCACTGACAGCCGAGAAGACGAGGACTTCGAGGTGGTTCGACGTCGCCGACACCGACCTGCTCGGAAGCCGGAAAATCGGAGAGCCCGGCCTGCCGCGAAAATCTCCATCTCTGAGCCGCGAGAAGAGAGCCCGAGGATTGAAGCTGTACCAGCCCCTGTGAGACCTGAGAGGAGATCAGCCCTACCCAGGCCTACGCCGAGACCTCGCTTGGAACTGCCAAAGATGGCTGCTAGTGCAGAACCACAGGCCCAGCCGCCCACACAAAGCAACATGCCGACCTCTCAGCCTGCTGCCCGTATTCCTGAGGAACTCAAGGCAGGAATATCGCAGTTCCTCTCCCAGCTGACCAGCATGGTGGCGATGATGTCTCGCCTCATGGATATGTTGTCCGCCACCATGCATGGGTAAGCTGAGAGTTGTCAGCTGGAATGCCAACGGGCTTGCTGACAAGAGGCTGGAATTTAGCCAGCTCCTCCAGGACATGGACGTGGACATCGCTCTCCTCCAGGAGACCCACTTCAGGCAGACGGACTCCTTCACCATCCCAAATTTCCAGGTGTATCGCACTGATAGACAGCTGCAGGACATCCGACCCAGCGGAGGCACGGCGGTCTTAGTCCACCGGAGGGTGACTCATCGCCTACTGGCTGCAGTTATTACCCCGGGGACTGAAATCCACCCGGGTTGCCGTCAGCTACAATGGGACGGAGCTAGAGATAGCTTCCGTCTACAACCCGCCAAATAGGTTGCTCCAACCGCACTGCCTCGACTGCCTGCTGCGACCCGGCTTTCCTGCACTCATCGCCGGGGACCTCAATGCGAAAACACCTGGACTGGGGATGCCGGAAGTCAAACTCCACCGGCAGGGACCTCAAGCGTCTCCTGGAAACCCGCCACCACGTCCATGTACTGGCCCCTGAGGAGCCTACACAACACTACCACCACCAAGGACACCCGCCGGACATCCTTGACATTGGTCTAGCTGGGTCACTGGATGGAAATATCGAGGTGTTTGCTGTGTCTGACCTCTCGTCAGACCACGTGCCAGTTGTCTTTGACCTACCGGACGACGGAGCGCCAGCCTACCCTCCGATGCGCCCCACCAAGGTCAACTGGCACAAATATGCAAACCACCTCGCCGACAGACCTCGGCCCCCACCAACCCCGGCCGAATCGCCAGACCAGCTAGACCAACAGGTTCTGGACCTGACCAACACCCTCCAGGAGGCTGTAGAAATTTCCTCGTCCCCTCTCTCACAGAAGAATCTCACTCCACCTCTTCCCGAGAACCTGAGAGAGGAGATACGCCTACGTCGTAGACTGCGAAGGGAGTACCAGCTGACACGGTGTCCCCATGCTAAGCAAGTCTTCAACCGCCAAGCCAGGAGATGCTCACGTCTCTTGGCGGAACACAGAGCAGCTGCGTGGGACAACTTCGTGGAACACCAAGCTGACGATGGTGTCGGCGGCATCTGGAAGGTCTCCAAAGCCCTCCGAGGGGACAAGAAGGTAAACCGCCCTCTCCACGGCCAACGTGGTATCGTTTACTCCCCCAGAGACAGAGCTGAGGCCTTCGCCGACACCATGGAGGACCAATTCTCCCCACACGCTGACATCTACGACGAGGTCGCCTGCGAAAGAATCGAAGACTTCCTGGAGGACTACGAACCTGAAGAGGATGACCCGCTGCCCTTGGTGACTACACAAGAAGTACACGACAACATCCGTCGCCTCCGCCCCAAAGAAGGCTCCTGGCCCAGACTCCCTGGGAACGCCAGCTTTGAAGAACTTGCCGGCTTGGGTGATCGTCACCATCACATGCATCATGAATTCCTGCATACGCCTGGCCCACTTCCCGACCACCTGGAAGGATGCCAAGGTAGTCATGATTCCCAAGCCCGGCAAGGACCCCCTTTTCCCGGAGAACCACAGGCCCATCTCCCTGCTGCCTGTACTCTCCAAGATCTTCGAGAGGATCATGCTGGCTAGGTTCCCTGAGGAGTTTTTCACGTCTATTAGGACTGAACAGTTCGGTTTCCGAAGTGGACACTCGACCACCCTCCAACTCCGCAGAGTTCTAAACTACATCTCAGGAGCGGTGGAGAGGAAACACCATTCAACTTCGGTCCTGATAGACGTGAGCAAGGCCTTCGACAAGGTGTGGCACGACGGCCTACTGTACAAACTCACAGAGTCCCCGCTGCCTGGGCAGGATGTTCCGGCTAATCCGCAACTACCTTCACCACCGGACCTTCTCCGTCTGCGTTGCCCGATCCACCTCCACGACTCGACCAGTCTCCTCCGGTGTACCACAGGGGTCAGTGCTCGGCCCGATCCTGTACCTGTGGTACACAAACGACATCCCCGTAGCTCCAAGAGTGCAGCTGTCGCTGTACGCCGATGATGCACTCTTCACGGCCACATCTGCAAACCTGAGGATGGCCAGAGTCTACATGCAGCGGCAGCTGGATCTACTGGAGCCCTGGTGTGAAAAATGGCGGATCAAGGTCAACGTAGACAAGTGTGAAGCGATCAACTTCACAAGGTCAAGGAGGCAAGCGGACGGCCGACAACTGACTCTCAACGGGGACAACATTCCTTGGAAGACGACGGTCAAGTACCTGGGGGTACTCCTGGACAGCAGACTGACCTTCACTCCCCACGTCACGAGGATCTGTGGACTGGCAAGGAAGGGCTTTGCTAGCATCGGCCCACTGCTCCGCTCCACGAAGCTGCCAGCCAGGACGAAGGTCCTGCTCTACACGGCTCTGACCAGACCGGTGATAACCTACGCGGCTCCAGCATGGTATCACCTCACCTGCAAGTCCGCCCGGAGAAAACTACTCGCAGTCCAGAGTAGGTGCCTCCGGCGGGCCACTGGGTCGCCCTGGTTTGTAAGAAACACCGTGATCAGAGCATCGGCCAACGTCCCTACGATCAGAAGCTTCGTGGAAGGACTTACTTCGACTCTTCAAGAAGCAGCAGAATCCTCGCCGTGGGAACACATCCGTCATCTACGTGACCAGGAGGTCCCCCAACTCCGTCTTCCAATGGACGACTAGACAACAACACTACACTACACATTACACTACAACACTGACAGGTAGCGAAAGCTACTAGGGCTTTTGACCCTTGTTGACACAAGGCAAAAGCCAAAACGGCAGAGGCCTTGAGAGAAGTGGGGGATCCAGCCCCCACAGTCACAGCGACTTGTACTTGTACTTGTACCACGGCTTCCATCTGTATCCCCGCAACCGAGTACAGCGCAACATGTCAGGACGAGGCAAAGGCGGTAAAGTGAAGGGAAAGGCAAAGTCCCGCTCGTCCAGGGCCGGTCTTCAGTTCCCGGTCGGCAGGATCCACCGTCTGCTCCGCAAGGGCAACTACGCCGAGCGAGTGGGTGCCGGAGCTCCGGTCTACCTGGCCGCCGTCATGGAGTATCTCGCCGCCGAGGTTCTCGAGTTGGCCGGTAACGCGGCCCGTGACAACAAGAAGACCAGGATCATTCCCCGTCACCTTCAGCTGGCCATCAGGAATGACGAGGAGCTGAACAAGCTCCTGTCCGGTGTCACCATCGCCCAGGGAGGTGTACTGCCCAACATCCAGGCCGTGCTCCTGCCCAAGAAGACCGAGAAGAAGGCCTAAGTCGCCCGCCAACGCGCGACACAAAGCCGCCCGGCTCCACAAACGGCCTTTTTAAAGGCCACCACAATATCACTCGTTTTCACAGTTTACGACTTTAATAATCCTATTTCTCACTCTTGTCGTATATTTCCGACATGTATCTAGTAATTACTATGCTAATTATTAGTAAAACTGTCATTATTACCATCACAAATTACATAAAAATTTAATAATGTACACGAATATATAACACTTTTTGCGACAATTGATGTGTTTTATAGAATAATAACAGTTTATTCAAATACTAAACAGTGTGCGTCAAATTTATATCTATTTATAACTAATTACTGGTCTTCAAAATATATATATATTTATTTATAATATTAATAATTAACACATTTAACTGTACACTTTAGTTAGTTGTTTTCACTCTAATTAACTGTATAAAATAAAATATCACTTCTCTTTATTGTCTATCATACAATCTTAACTTAAATTCACCGTCTTTGTCATTTTAAAATTAGTTTTAAACACGAAATCTAAACCTTTTCTCTCTAATTTAGTCGTTTTACAGCATATTTCTGTGGCTAGAAAACCAATCACTTGTACATTGATTTATTAAACTTTTTCTTTTATTTTGTTACAGTAATCGTTTACATTATCATCAATTTTATTTGCAAATATCATTTATATTTATATATTAATCCTACTTACTACAGCGAATTCACTGTGTGTTTACAAATTAAAACTGTTTGCTATTGTTCTTTCGGTATTATTATAAAGAGCAGATTGATTTTCTATTCTTTTCCTGTATTACGAACTTCTCACAAACCTCCGACCGCGCGATTTTCACTGGAACTATGTTAACAGTTCAGTTAACAGTGTAGTATTGTTTATATATTATAGCAAAACACAACAATGATTCAGTTTACAATAATTATTATTTTATATTCAAAGTGTGATATAAATTCCAAATGTCGCATAGAATAGTAAGTTGATAGATAAATTTTGTTAATTGCAAGCACTGTCAACCCCACATATTGCGATATTCACTGGAATATGTTAACAGTTTACATTTAGTTTGTAGTCATAGTGATTTGCAACAAATAAAAATCACTTATTCAGTTATAAATATACTTTATACGTGTATAGTTCAATAATTTTAAAGGTCGTTTAGTAAATTTGAAAAATAGAAGAATCAGCGAATATTCGGTGATTGTAACGAAGTAAATATGTAAATTTGCTGTTATCCACGCTAATTAAATTTAACGTAATTAGTTGTAAACGGATAAAAACGTGGATTAAATATCAGTGATAAACGCGCGCCGCTTGATCTGGGCTTGGAGTTTTGCAAGCTCGAGTAAATTTTTTTTCTAAAAGAGCAAGCAGCGCGAAGCGCTGCGCAGCGGGCAAGCATCGCGTGATCTGACCCATTCTGAAAATTTTGTTAAATTCAGAATAGTAGGCTATATTGTTTTAAACATGTTTCATTACTAATTTGTGTGTGTTTTTTTTTTTTTCCGTACGGAAATTAATAAACTCGTAAACTTAATCTAATAAACGTAATCTAACTTGTATAAATTAATATAGAGAATGCGGGGACATACTGGAAAATACCCATTTTAAACTTAAAGTACACTGACTTGGATCACATTACAGTGGTATGAATCAAGCAATCGCAATCAGGTTCGCTAGACCGAGCAGATTTACACTTGTTAACAGACAACTCTCTGGCGCTACAGCTACAGGACTCGGATCTGCAGTATATCCAGTCACCTGTCTGTTTTATATGTATTTTCTACGTTATTACTTATTATTTTCAAATTTACAACCTGTCCAGGTATCGACAATTGTAAGTAAACCGTCGGTGACAACTCAATTTCACCGTAGTAACTAGAAACCGGGAGAATTATCAATGTTAACGGATACGTACACTCTGATTGGTCGAATAGTGACCGACCAATCAAGTCAAGCCACCTCCTACCTATATAAGCGTGTGTTAACAGTTCACTCTATATATTCTATCTCCACGCACATGCGCACTGTACACTAGATGACTTTATCACACGATTTCACCTGTTAAATACCGTTTTTAAAAAAAAAAAAAAAACGGTATTTAACGTGTATCTTGTTGTAATCTAAATCGACCTGTACTTAAAACTAGTGGTATTTCGATAAAATATAAATTTTCAAGTGTAACTTTCGGCTCTTATATTGAATTGTATAAAACATTACGAATACTATGAATAACGAACGATCAGATCAATTGGGCGATTACCGTATTTGTAAATTTAATGTTTGTTTAAAGATTGTATTAAACATAACTTAAATAGGTAATTTCAATATAAAACAAGTCGAGAGTTGCTGTGTTTTAGCCAACATAATAACAGAATTCCAATGTTTACACAAGAAAAAGCGGTAAAATAAGCGAAAATTACAAGTTATGTTTAATCACAGAGTTCAACGGTTCTTGGTTAATATTAGAAGTCATGTGTATAAAACATGACAGAAACTATGGTTTTCGATCGAATTGCAATTGACGTATTTTTTTTTTTTTTTTTTTTTTTTTTTATTGTAAACTCAGTGTTTGTTTGAAAAATAAATAAATAAACAGAAAATTATACAATTTTACAGTGAAATCGGACTATGTTTAAAAAAGAAAAAAGGAATTGAAAAAATAAAATTCCTGGAATAAAATATTTATGACGAGCACAAAGTCATAAATTTGGTATTTTCGATAGAAAATATAGTCGAGAGCGACTTGAAACAACCAGGTTTACATCGGTTTTACAACAATAAGCGGTAAAATAAGCGAAAACGAAAGAGTTATTGGTGGCCTTTAGAAAGGCCGTTTGTGCGGAGCGGGCTCGCTCGTTGCGGGGCGCTGGCCTGCCGGCCGGGCTTACTTGGAGCTGGTGTACTTGGTCACGGCCTTGGTACCCTCGCTCACGGCGTGCTTGGCCAACTCGCCGGGCAACAGGAGCCTGACGGCGGTCTGGATCTCCCGCGACGTGATGGTCGACCGCTTGTTGTAGTGGGCCAGGCGGGAAGCTTCGGCGGCTATGCGCTCGAATATGTCGTTCACGAAGCTGTTCATGATGGACATGGCCTTGCTGGAGACGCCGGTGTCGGGGTGGACCTGTTTCAGCACCTTGTAGATGTAGATGGCATAACTCTCCTTCCTCCTGCGCTTCTTCTTCTTGTCGCCCTTGGTGATGTTCTTCTGGGCCTTGCCGGCCTTCTTGACGGCTTTTCCGCTCGCTTTCGGTGGCATCCTGAGTCGCTGGTTTGTACCGGGAGTATAGGCCAAAATTCTAAAAAAGGCTCTAAGCTGGATATCTGGCGTCGCGCGAGCGCGACCAATAGGGTGGCAGCTCGAACGCGATTGGCCGCGCTCGCGCGACGCCCGGATTCGAGGTAACCCCGAATTTCAGGCCACGGCTTCTATCTGTATCCCCGCAACCGAGTACAGCGCAACATGTCAGGACGAGGCAAAGGCGGTAAAGTGAAGGGAAAGGCAAAGTCCCGCTCGTCCAGGGCCGGTCTTCAGTTCCCGGTCGGCAGGATCCACCGTCTGCTCCGCAAGGGCAACTACGCCGAGCGAGTGGGTGCCGGAGCTCCGGTCTACCTGGCCGCCGTCATGGAGTATCTCGCCGCCGAGGTTCTCGAGTTGGCCGGTAACGCGGCCCGTGACAACAAGAAGACCAGGATCATTCCCCGTCACCTTCAGCTGGCCATCAGGAATGACGAGGAGCTGAACAAGCTCCTGTCCGGTGTCACCATCGCCCAGGGAGGTGTACTGCCCAACATCCAGGCCGTGCTCCTGCCCAAGAAGACCGAGAAGAAGGCCTAAGTCGCCCGCCAACGCGCGACACAAAGCCGCCCGCCCGGCTCCCACAAACGGCCTTTTTAAAGGCCACCACAATATCACTCGTTTTCACAGTTTTACGACTTTAATAATCCTATTTCTCACTCTTGTCGTATATTTCCGACATGTATCTAGTAATTACTATGCTAATTATTAGTAAAACTGTCATTATATACCATCACAAATTACATAAAAATTTAATAATGTACACGAATATATAACACTTTTTGCGACCAATTGATGTTATCGAATAATAACAGTTTATTCAAATACTAAACAGTGTGCGTCAATTTATATCTATTTATAACTAATTACTGGTCTTCAAAAATATATATATTTATTTATATTAATAATTAACACATTTTAACTGTACACTTTAGTTAGTTGTTTTCACTCTAATTAACCGTATAAAATAAAATATCACTTCTCTTTATTGTCTATTATACAATCTTAACTTAAAATTCACCGTCTTTGTCATTTTAAAATTAGTTTTAAACACGAAATCTAAACCTTTTCTCTCTAATTTAGTCGTTTTACAGCATATTTCTGTGGCTAGAAAACCAATCACTTGTACATTGATTTATTATTAAACTTTTTCTTATTTTGTTACAGTAATCGTTTACATTATCATCAATTTTATTTGCAAATATCATTTATATTTATATATTAATCCTACTTACTACAGCGAATTCACTGTGTTTACAAATTACAACTGTTTGCTATTGTTCTTTCGGTATTATTATAAAGAGCAGATTGATTTTCTATTCTTTTCCTGTATTACGAACTTCTCACAAACCTCCGACCGCGCGATTTTCACTGGAACTATGTTAACAGTTCAGTTAACAGTGTAGTATTGTTTATATATTATAGCAAAACACAACAATGATTCAGTTTACAATAATTATTATTTTATATTCAAAGTGTGATATAAATTCCAAATGTCGCATAGAATAGTAAGTTGATAGATAAATTTTGTTAATTACAAGCACTGTCAACCCCACATATTGCGATATTCACTGGAATATGTTAACAGTTTACATTTAGTTTGTAGTCATAGTGATTTGCAACAAATAAAAATCACTTATTCAGTTATAAATATACTTTATACGTGTATAGTTCAATAATTTTAAAGGTCGTTTAGTAAATTTGAAAAATAGAAGAATCAGCGAATATTCGGTGATTGTAACGAAGTAAATATGTAAATTTGCTGTTATCCACGCTAATTAAATTTAACGTAATTAGTTGTAAACGGATAAAAACGTGGATTAAATATCAGTGATAAACGCGCGCCGCTTGATCTGGGCTTGGAGTTTGCAAGCTCGAGTAAATTTTTTTTCTAAAAGAGCAAGCAGCGCGAAGCGCTGCGCAGCGGGCAAGCATCGCGTGATCTGACCCATTCTGAAAATTTTGTTAAATTCAGAATAGTAGGCTATATTGTTTTAAAACATGTTTCATTACTAATTTTTTTTTATTTTTCGTACGGAAATTAATAAACTCGTAAACTTAATCTAATAAACGTAATCTAACTTGTATAAATTAAAATAGAGAATGCGGGGACATACTGGAAAATACCCATTTTAAACTTAAAATACACTGACTTGGATCACATTACAGTGGTATGAATCAAGCAATCGCAATCAGGTTCGCTAGACCGAGCAGATTTACACTTGTTAACAGACACCTCTCTGGCGCTACAGCTACAGGACTCGGATCTGCAGTATATCCAGTCACCTGTCTGTTTTATATGTATTTTCTACGTTATTACTTTTATTATTTTCAAATTTACAACCTGTCCAGGTATCGACAATTGTAAGTAAACCGTCGGTGACAACTCAATTTCACCGTAGTAACTAGAAACCGGGAGAATTATCAATGTTAACGGATACGTACACTCTGATTGGTCGAATAGTGACCGACCAATCAAGTCAAGCCACCTCCTACCTATATAAGCGTGTGTTAACAGTTCACTCTATATATTCTATCTCCACGCACATGCGCACTGTACACTAGATGACTTTATCACACGATTTCACCTGTTAAATACCGTTTTAAAACTAAAAAAAACGGTATTTAACGTGTATCTTGTTGTAATCTAAATCGACCTGTACTTAAAACTAGTGGTATTTCGATAAAATATAAATTTTCAAGTGTAACTTTCGGCTCTTATATTGAATTGTATAAAACATTACGAATACTATGAATAACGAACGATCAGATCAATTGGGCGATTACCGTATTTGTAAATTTAATGTTTGTTTAAAGATTGTATTTAAACATAACTTAAATAGGTAATTTCAATATAAAACAAGTCGAGAGTTGCTTGTTTTAGCCAACATAATAACAGAATTCCAATGTTTACACAACTAAAAGCGGTAAAAATAAGCGAAAATTACAAGTTATGTTTAATCAGAGTTCAACGGTTCTTGGTTAATATTAGAAGTCATGTGTATAAAACATGACAGAAACTATGGTTTTCGATCGAATTGCAATTGACGTATTTTTTTTTTTTTTTTTTTTTTTTTTTATTGTAAACTCAGTGTTTGTTTGAGAAAAAAAAAAAAAAAAAAAAAAAAAATTAAAATAAATAAACAGAAAATTATACAATTTTACAGTGAAATCGGACTATGTTTAAAAAGAAAAAAGGAATTGAAAAAATAAAAAAATTCCTGGAATAAAATATTTATGACGAGCACAAAGTCATAAATTTGGTATTTTCGATAGAAAATATAGTCGAGAGCGACTTGAAACAACCAGGTTTACATCGGTTTTACAACAATAAGCGGTAAAATAAGCGAAAACGAAAGAGTTATTGGTGGCCTTTAGAAAGGCCGTTTGTGCGGAGCGGGCTCGCTCGTTGCGGGGCGCTGGCCTGCCGGCCGGCCGGCTTACTTGGAGCTGGTGTACTTGGTCACGGCCTTGGTACCCTCGCTCACGGCGTGCTTGGCCAACTCGCCGGGCAACAGGAGCCTGACGGCGGTCTGGATCTCCCGCGACGTGATGGTCGACCGCTTGTTGTAGTGGGCCAGGCGGGAAGCTTCGGCGGCTATGCGCTCGAATATGTCGTTCACGAAGCTGTTCATGATGGACATGGCCTTGCTGGAGACGCCGGTGTCGGGGTGGACCTGTTTCAGCACCTTGTAGATGTAGATGGCATAACTCTCCTTCCTCCTGCGCTTCTTCTTCTTGTCGCCCTTGGTGATGTTCTTCTGGGCCTTGCCGGCCTTCTTGACGGCTTTTCCGCTCGCTTTCGGTGGCATCCTGAGTCGCTGGTTTGTACGCCGGGAGTATAGGCCAAAATTCTAAAAAAGGCTCTAAGCTGGATATCTGGCGTCGCGCGAGCGCGACCAATAGGGTGGCAGCTCGAACGCGATTGGCCGCGCTCGCGCGACGCCCGGATTCGAGGTAACCCCGAATTTCAGGCCACGGCTTCTATCACTCTCGTCTCACCCGCCGTACTGCTCGGACGTGCCGCGCTTTCGCTCCGCTCAGTTTGTGCCTTGTTTGTGGTTTACTCACAGTGTTGTTTAAAATTGTGCCTATTTCCTAGTGACACCATGTGTTAGTGTGGCGCTGTGCTGTTTTTGGATTAACCATTCATCGCTGCCCTGCTATTTGTGAGTTCTAACATTAGTACTTTACAAACTAACAATTTTTCCCAACTATTATATTTATTTTAGACTTTTGTTCTGCCCTTAACTATTCCCTTTTATAAGGAGAAGTTTAGTGTTTGTCCCACATGGAACTCTGTCGGAACTAAATCCTATTTGCACACTATAAACAATTATCAAATAGTGTTACTAAACTTGTTATTTACGTAGTGTAATAACACCAGACTTGCCTTTTGGCGGAACGCAACGTGTTTATTTATCATTCTCATTAATTAACATATTTATTATTGTAGTCTTGTTATTAATACACATATGAATTGTTAACAATGTTAGCTAAGTTTTTTGTACAGTGTAGTAGTTTGTAAGATAACCAATACACCAACTGTAAGTGTGCAAAACATTCTTGGTCGCCACGTGGTCCGGAGCCAGCGGAAGCTAACGGTACTTGTAACGGTACTCCCGCCCGCCCGCCCAACAACCGATCAATACTCGGCGCCTACACGCGCCGCTGCCCTGCCTGTGTGTTAGTTTAGTAAACTTGTTTTACAAATATCTCAACACAGTGAAACAGTTTGCCTGCATCCGAGACATTAGCCGAAATTAATCATGGACTAAATAATTTCCTAAATGCAGCAAGAAACTCTATTATCATAACATAATTGTTAATATAGAATTGTAATTATTATTAATATTATATTATTATAGTGTAATAGCATAGGACTTGTCCTTTGGCGAAGCGCCTCGTGTTTACTTATTGATATTCTTTATTTATTTATTACTCTTAATACTCAACATATTATATTATAGTATTCTAGTAATTTTATTCCGCTTAAGAAATGTTAACAGTGATGTTAAGTTTTGTGTATATACAATAGTTTGTAAGATCAACCATTATAACTGTTAGGTATTATATCAATTGTTAGTGTGTAAGCATTCTTGGTCGCCACGTGGTCCGTAGCTAGCGGAAGCTAACGGTACTTGTGGCGGGGCTCCCGCCCGCCCACCCACCCACCCACCGATCAATAATCAGCGCCTACCAACACCGCTGCCCTGCCTGGCGGGACTAACTACACTACTCCGAGATGGAAGTAGAACCCCACCCCAGTGAAGACGCGCCGGCCACCTCCGATCCGCACAACGGTGAAGACGAGCAATGGCAGGCCGTGCACACCAGGAAGAGAGGGAGACGCGCCTCAAACGCCTCCAGCTCATCAAACGCCTGCACATTTCCACAGGCACGAGAACCTGCTGTCGGCGAGCGCCGCAAACAAAGGATCCCTCCTTTAGTTGTCCAAGGCGTAACCGCGTGGACGCCGCTATTTCGCCGGCTAAGGGACGCTGGCTGCCAATTTGAAGCTAAATATGTAGGCACCCGCCTACATATCCTGTGCTCCAGCGAGCTATGCTTCAGGACCGCGCAGAGGGAACTGCTGGACTCCAAGCTGTCCTTCCACACCTTCAGTCTACGAGAGGAGCAGGAACTGAAGACAGTTGTCAGGGGGCTGCCTGCCTGGACCGCCACTGAGGACATTGCAGATGAGCTCCGCGACCTAGGTTTCACTCCAACCCACGTCGCTCCACTCCAGCGCCGTGACCAGGCTGGTCGCCACCAAACGAATAGTTTCTACATTCGTTTCAAGAAGACTGGCAGCTGGACTCAGATCTGGCAGCTGACTCAACTGTTGGGCGTCAGAATCACTGTGAGCCAATTCGCGCCAAGACAAGGACTGCCGCAGTGTTTCAACTGCCAACAATTTAACCACAGTTCCAGGAACTGTCACCTACCAGCACGCTGCGTCAGGTGTGGAGGAGGCCATGAGGTCAAGTCCTGCACGCTGCCTAAGGAGAACCGGTGCAAATGTGCCAACTGTGGAGGCGACCACCCTGCGAGCTACAGGGGCTGCGCGGCGCACAAACGCGCCCTGGGCGCGCTACACCGCCGAGAGGCACCACAACGCCAACAGAGAGGTCCAGCTCCACGCCCGACCGCAGGAAAACCGCAGATCCGCCCTACAAACCACATCGCAGGCCGTAGGTACGCGGATGTGCTAGCCAGCCCGCGGCTCCGCCCTGACACGCCGGCACCTCAAAACCGAGGCAATGCAGCACCCGAATCTCGGGCAGAGCCATCAATCCCCGCCGCACAGAGCTCAACTGCCGCCAATCCCCCCCAAGCTACTGCAGCTCCTGAAGCCCCAGCTGCACCTGCAGCCCCAGCTGCACCTACAGCACCCCTGGATATGGCCATCCCCCAAGCTCCCAAACCGCAGAGGAGGAGAAATAGAGGTCGTTCCGGCCGCCGTAAGCCATCAAGCAGCCGTGTAAACCGCGATGAAGAGGAGAAGGCCGAAGAGGCAGAAGAGCGGACAAGGGAAACCCAGCCTGCACCTGCAGATAGACACCACACTGCATACCAACCTACTCAACGGAGCAGCACTGCTGATGAGACACCTAATCAGCCGGGATACTTGTCCCACGCGGCAGTGTTCAAGTGGATATCGACATTAGTCACAATCGTGACCGACACCAGCAAAACACCCAATGAGCTGCTTGCAGCCATTCTTGTCTCATTCCAGGAACTCCTGGTCCATGGATAGACACTTAAGACTGGTTGTCTGGAATGCGAATGGAGTGATGTCCCGAAAAAATGAACTCCACTTGTTTGCCACCGACCACGACGTGGATGTGCTGCTCCTAACGGAAACACACCTTCAGCCCGGCTCTGTGTTCAACGTTCCAGGCTACCAAACATACCGGACGGACAGGCCACCGCGTGGAAGAAGAAACCCTGGCGGAGGCACTGCCATCCTGGTCCACCGGAGAGTTGTACACAGACCCATCACCGTCGCCACTACCGACCTCGAGTCCACAGGAATAGCGGTGAATGCAAGTGGAGCCGAGATATACATCTTCTCTGCTTACTGCGCTCCGAACGCAGTGCTTCGCCCGGCTGAGCTAGACGCCCTGTTTGGCTATGGAGACTCTGTCATCATTGGCGGGGACTTAAATGCCAAGCACGCGTCGTGGCACAGCAGAAGGCCAAACACCAAGGGACGACGCCTTCGAGACTACGTGGATCAGCGGGAGGATACGCAGGTGGTAGCACCTGTAGACCCCACGTATTACCCACCGCGACTCAACGCCCTCCCTGACGTGCTGGACCTCTTCCTGTTCAAGGAACTCCAACATCAGGTGGACTTAAGCGTAGCCAACGACCTGTCATCTGACCACCTACCCGTACTGGCGACAATAGCCACATCCCCAGTCTCGAAAACTCCACCCACTGGCTTGTCAGTTAGGACGGACTGGGAACGCTACAGTGGCCTCCTGAGCGAACGACTCCAGCCCCCACCCCCAGCAGCGACGCCCAACGAGCTTGACGTCTATGTTTCAGAATTGCACACCGCAATCTCGGACAGCTTGGTGGAAGCGTCTCGACCTGGTCGCCCCCCGCACACCAGATCAGCACTGCCTGCCATCATCCGAGCCGCGGTGGACAAACGAAGACGCCTGCGACGCATCTGGCAACTAACCCGGCAGCCAGTTGCTAAACGAGCCTTCAACGCCCAGTGTAACATCGTCAAGCGCATGCTGTTCGACTACAGGACCGAGACGTGGAACTCCTATCTCTCTGGCCTGGAGTTGGAGGACGGCAGTGCTTGGAAAACGGCGAAGATCTTGCGCAGCGAGAAACCGACAAACCAGCCCCTCCACGGACAGCGAGGCCTGGCCTATTCCGCCATGGACAAAGCAGAGGCCTTTGCTGACACCATGGAGGAACAGTTCAGGCCTAACGCAGACATCTACAATGAGGACCACTGCGAGCACGTGGAGGAAACTCTTGAACACTTCTTTAGTATGGAGCCTGAGGAGGAGCTGGAGCAGTTCACCCTGGAGGAAGTACAGGCGTTCATCAAAAAATCCAAACCGAGGAAAGCTCCCGGACTGGATAGAATTGGTAACAGAGCCCTACTCGCTGCCCCTGCATCACTGCTGAATTGCCTGGTTAGTATGTTCAACAGCGCCGTCCGACTGCATCACTTCCCGGCTAGCTGGAAGGTGGCCAAAGTCATTCTCATTCCCAAACCTGGAAAATCCCGCCTGTTCCCACAGAACTTCCGCCCCATATCACTCCTCCCCACTATCTCTAAGCTCTTCGAGAAGCTTCTCCTTTCCAGATTAGTTCCCTACCTAAATGACTTCATCCGGCCAGAACAGTTCGGATTCAGGAGAGATCATTCGACGACTCAACAACTAGTTCGCGTTGTGAACATGCTGGCTGACAACATGAACTACAACCTGTGCTCAGTTGCAGTATTTCTAGATGTCAGCAGAGCGTTTGACAGAGTATGGCACGAGGGGCTCCTGTACAAACTTGCAGATTCACCAGTTCCCCCCACCATGGTACATCTCCTCCGCTCCTACCTCACAGGAAGGACCTTCCGCATCGCCGTGGACGGCGAACTTTCTACAGAAAGGACGATCGAGGCGGGCGTGCCACAGGGCAGCGTACTAGGACCAGTGCTTTATCTCGTTTACACCAACGACATGCCACTGGTACCTAGGGTAACGTTGTCCTTGTACGCAGACGACGCCATGTTCCTCTGCAGGAGCTTTCAGCCGACACGAGCCGCTGACGTCATGCAGCAGCAGATGGACCTTCTCTCTCCGTGGCTGGAAAAGTGGCGCATTTCCATCAACACTGAGAAGAGTTCAGCTGTCTGCTTCAGAAAGCGTAGGAAAATGCCGAAGAGACTCCCGCCACCCGTGACTCTGGATGACGATCCAATTGCATGGAAACCCCATGCCAAATACCTAGGAGTTATTCTTGACTCTAAACTAAATTTCGGACCCCACGCTAAGAAAAAAGCCGAGGAGGCGAAGAAAATTGCTGGGTCAATAGGCCCACTAACAAACCGTCGCTCGCCCCTCCCTATGAGCGTCAAGACCACAATTTTTTTCGCTGTGGTTAGATCGGTTATGATGTATGCCTCCACAGCTTGGTGGACCAACTGCAGCCGATCTAACCGCAAGTCACTTCAGACCATACAAAACAAGGCCCTCCGATCTATCACCCGGCAACCATGGTTTGTGCGGAACGAAACCATAAGGAAATCCCTAGAAGTCCCGACGTTGGAGGTGTTTGCGAGAGCATCGGCTGAGAAGTTCTTCCAGACAGCTGCAGCGTCGAATCATCAACATATAGCTGCAATCACAGCGCCGTACGATGGTCCGGACGACTACAGGCGGCGCCCCATCACCATCCTGGACGACCCACCGTAGCAAATTCATCTACAGGAGAGAGCCTGCGATCCCAACTTGTGACGCAGTTGTTAAAATTCAATATTTTTCTTTTAAATTATTAATTTGTTTTCGTAACAGTGATTCCTAATTAGGCGACTCTATAAAAAATTTTAAGTTTCAGCGCTTCATTCTACAGCCAGTGAACCTAGAGTTCAGGTGCTGTACGGCCACGAAGGACGTGGCAGCAGAGTGGTTTAGTGCGGTAAGAATCCCACATAACCGGGACGCCGGTACCTTTTGAAGGTTCCCTCTGCTTAACAAAAAAAAAAAAAAAAAAAAAAAACGGCTTCTATCTGTATCCCCGCAACCGAGTACAGCGCAACATGTCAGGACGAGGCAAAGGCGGTAAAGTGAAGGGAAAGGCAAAGTCCCGCTCGTCCAGGGCCGGTCTTCAGTTCCCGGTCGGCAGGATCCACCGTCTGCTCCGCAAGGGCAACTACGCCGAGCGAGTGGGTGCCGGAGCTCCGGTCTACCTGGCCGCCGTCATGGAGTATCTCGCCGCCGAGGTTCTCGAGTTGGCCGGTAACGCGGCCCGTGACAACAAGAAGACCAGGATCATTCCCCGTCACCTTCAGCTGGCCATCAGGAATGACGAGGAGCTGAACAAGCTCCTGTCCGGTGTCACCATCGCCCAGGGAGGTGTACTGCCAAACATCCAGGCCGTGCTCCTGCCCAAGAAGACCGAGAAGAAGGCCTAAGTCGCCCGCCAACGCGCGACACAAAGCCGCCCGGCTCCACAAACCTAGCTACCAGGGCACTGACCCGCAAACTTACATAAGGCAAGTGCCTAATCGGCAGACGCCTTAAAAGAAGTGGGGGATCCAACCCCCCCACAGTCCACAATCTGCCTGCCTGCCTGCCAGTTACTACGGTGAAATAGAGTTGTCACCGACGGTTTACTTACAATTGTCGATACCTGGACAGGTTGTAAATTTGAAAATAAAAAGGAATAACGTAGAAAATACATATAAAACAGACAGGTGAGTGGATATACTGCAGATCCGAGTCCTGTAGCTGTAGCGCCAGAGAGTTGTCTGTTAACAAGTGTAAATCTGCTCGGTCTAGCGAACCTGATTGCGATTGCTTGATTCATACCACTGTAATGTGATCCAAGTCAGTGTATTTTAAGTTTAAAATGGGTATTTTCCAGTGTGTCCCCGCATTCTCTATTTTAATTTATATAAGTTAGATTACGTTTATTAGATTAAGTTTACGAGTTTATTAATTTCCGTACGAAAAAAAAAAAAAAACACACACACAAATTAGTAATGAAACATGTTTAAAACAATATAGCCTACTATTCTGAATTTAACAAAATTTTCAGAATGGGTCAGATCACGCGATGCTTGCCCGCTGCGCAGCGCTTCGCGCTGCTTGCTCTTTTAGAAAAAAAATTTACTCGAGCTTGCAAACTCCAAGCCCAGATCAAGCGGCGCGCGTTTATCACTGATATTTAATCCACGTTTTTATCCGTTTACAACTAATTACGTTAAATTTAATTAGCGTGGATAACAGCAAATTTACATATTTACTTCGTTACAATCACCGAATATTCGCTGATTCTTCTATTTTTCAAATTTACTAAACGACCTTTAAAATTATTGAACTATACACGTATAAAGTATATTTATAACTGAATAAGTGATTTTTATTTGTTGCAAATCACTATGACTACAAACTAAATGTAAACTGTTAACATATTCCAGTGAATATCGCAATATGTGGGGTTGACAGTGCTTGTAATTAACAAAATTTATCTATCAAATTACTATTCTATGCGACATTTGGAATTTATATCACACTTTGAATATAAAATAATAATTATTGTAAACTGAATCATTGTTGTGTTTTGCTATAATATATAAACAATACTACACTGTTAACTGAACTGTTAACATAGTTCCAGTGAAAATCGCGCGGTCGGAGGTTGACAGAAGTTCGTAATACAGGAAAAGAATAGAAAATCAATCTGCTCTTTATAATAATACCGAAAGAACAATAGCAAACAGTTGTAATTTGTAAACACAGTGAATTCGCTGTAGTAAGTAGGATTAATATATAAATATAAATGATATTTGCAAATAAAATTGATGATAATGTAAACGATTACTGTAACAAAATAAAAGAAAAAGTTTGTAATAAATCAATGTACAAGTGATTGGTTTTCTAGCCACAGAAATATGCTGTTTTAAAACGACTAAATTAGAGAGAAAAGGTTTAGATTTCGTGTTTAAAACTAATTTTAAAATGACAAAGACGGTGAATTTAAGTTAAGATTGTATAATAGACAATAAAGAGAAGTGATATTTTATTTTATACGGTTAATTAGAGTGAAAACAACTAACTAAAGTGTACAGTTAAATGTGTTAATTATTAATATAAATAAATATATATATATATATATATATATATATATATATATATATTTTGAAGACCAGTAATTAGTTATAAATAGATATAAATTGACGCACACTGTTTAGTATTTGAATAAACTGTTATTATTCGATAACATCAATCAATTGGCAAAAAGTGTTATATATTCGTGTACATTATTAAATTTTTATGTAATTTGTGATGGTATATAATGACAGTTTTACTAATAATTAGCATAGTAATTACTAGATACATGTCGGAAATATACGACAAGAGTGAGAAATAGGATTATTAAAGTCGTAAACTGTGAAAACGAGTGATATTGTGGTGGCCTTTAAAAAGGCCGTTTGTGGGAGCCGGGCGGGCGGCTTTGTGTCGCGCGTTGGCGGGCGACTTAGGCCTTCTTCTCGGTCTTCTTGGGCAGGAGCACGGCCTGGATGTTTGGCAGTACACCTCCCTGGGCGATGGTGACACCGGACAGGAGCTTGTTCAGCTCCTCGTCATTCCTGATGGCCAGCTGAAGGTGACGGGGAATGATCCTGGTCTTCTTGTTGTCACGGGCCGCGTTACCGGCCAACTCGAGAACCTCGGCGGCGAGATACTCCATGACGGCGGCCAGGTAGACCGGAGCTCCGGCACCCACTCGCTCGGCGTAGTTGCCCTTGCGGAGCAGACGGTGGATCCTGCCGACCGGGAACTGAAGACCGGCCCTGGACGAGCGGGACTTTGCCTTTCCCTTCACTTTACCGCCTTTGCCTCGTCCTGACATGTTGCGCTGTACTCGGTTGCGGGGATACAGATAGAAGCCGTTTTTTTTTTTTTTTTTTTTTTTTTGTTAAGCAGAGGGAACCTTCAAAAGGTACCGGCGTCCCGGTTATGTGGGATTCTTACCGCACTAAACCACTCTGCTGCCACGTCCTTCGTGGCCGTACAGCACCTGAACTCTAGGTTCACTGGCTGTAGAATGAAGCGCTGAAACTTAAAATTTTTTATAGAGTCGCCTAATTAGAAATCACTGTTACGAAAACAAATTAATAATTTAAAAGAAAAATATTGAATTTTAACAACTGCGTCTCAAGTTGGGATCGCAGGCTCTCTCCTGTAGATGAATTTGCTACGGTGGGTCGTCCAGGATGGTGATGGGGCGCCGCCTGTAGTCGTCCGGACCGTCGTACGGCGCTGTGATTGCAGCAATATGTTGATGATCCGACGCTGCTGCTGTCTCGAAGAACTTGACGGCTGATGTTCTCGCGAACACTTCTAACGTTGGCACTTCTAGGGATTTCCTTATGGTTTCATTCCGTACAAACCATGGTTGCCGGGTGATGGCTCGGAGGGCCTTATTTTGGATGGTCTGGAGTGACTTGCGGTTAGATCGGCTGCAGTTGGTCCACCAAGCTGTGGAGGCATACATCATGACCGATCTAACCACAGCGAAGAAAATTGTGGTCTTGACGCTCATAGGGAGGGACGAGCGGCGGTTTATTAGGGGGCCTATTGACCCAGCAATTTTCTTCGCCTCCTCGGCTTTTTTCTTAGCGTGGGGTCCGAAATTTAATTTTGAGTCTAGAATAACTCCTAGGTATTTGGCATGGGGTTTCCATTCAATTGGATCGTCATCCAGAGTCACGGGTGGCGGGAGTCTCTTCGGCATTCTTCTTCGCTTTCTGAAGCAGACAGCTGAACTCTTCTCAGTGTTGATGGAAATGCGCCACTTTTCCAGCCACGGAGAGAGAAGGTCCATCTGCTGCTGCATGACGTCAGCGGCTCGTGTCGGCTGAAAGCTCCTGCAGAGGAACATGGCGTCGTCTGCGTACAAGGACAGCGTTACCCTAGGTACCAGTGGCATGTCGTTGGTGTAAACGAGATAAAGCACTGGTCCTAGTACGCTGCCCTGTGGCACGCCCGCCTCGATCGTCCTTTCTGTAGAAAGTTCGCCGTCCACGGCGATGCGGAAGGTCCTTCCTGTGAGGTAGGAGCGGAGGAGATGTACCATGGTGGGGGGAACTGGTGAATCTGCAAGTTTGTACAGGAGCCCCTCGTGCCATACTCTGTCAAACGCTCTGCTGACATCTAGAAATACTGCAACTGAGCACAGGTTGTAGTTCATGTTGTCAGCCAGCATGTTCACAACGCGAACTAGTTGTTGAGTCGTCGAATGATCTCTCCTGAATCCGAACTGCTCTGGCCGGATGAAGTCATTTAGGTAGGGAACTAATCTGGAAAGGAGAAGCTTCTCGAAGAGCTTAGAGATAGTGGGGAGGAGTGATATGGGGCGGAAGTTCTGTGGGAACAGGCGGGATTTTCCAGGTTTGGGAATGAGAATGACTTTGGCCACCTTCCAGCTAGCCGGGAAGTGATGCAATCGGACGGCGCTGTTGAACATACTAACCAGGCAATTCAGCAGTGATGCAGGGGCAGCGAGTAGGGCTCTGTTACCAATTCTATCCAGTCCGGGAGCTTTCCTCGGTTTGGATTTTTTGATGAACGCCTCTACTTCCTCCAGGGTGAACTGCTCCAGCTCCTCCTCAGGCTCCATACTGAAGAAGTGTTCAAGAGTTTCCTCCACGTGCTCGCAGTGGTCCTCATTGTAGATGTCTGCGTTTGGCCTGAACTGTTCCTCCATGGTGTCAGCAAAGGCCTCTGCTTTGTCCATGGCGGAATAGGCCAGGCCTCGCTGTCCGTGGAGGGGCTGGTTGGTCGGTTTCTCGCTGCGCAAGATCTTCGCCGTTTTCCAAGCGCTGCCGTCCTCCAACTCCAGGCCAGAGAGATAGGAGTTCCACGTCTCGGTCCTGTAGTCGAACAGCATCCGCTTGACGATGTTACACTGGGCGTTGAAGGCTCGTTTAGCAACTGGCTGCCGGGTTAGTTGCCAGATGCGTCGCAGGCGTCTTCGTTTGTCCACCGCGGCTCGGATGATGGCAGGCAGTGCTGATCTGGTGTGCGGGGGGCGACCAGGTCGAGACGCTTCCACCAAGCTGTCCGAGATTGCGGTGTGCAATTCTGAAACATAGACGTCAAGCTCGTTGGGCGTCGCTGCTGGGGGTGGGGGCTGGAGTCGTTCGCTCAGGAGGCCACTGTAGCGTTCCCAGTCCGTCCTAACTGACAAGCCAGTGGGTGGAGTTTTTGAGACTGGGGATGTGGCTATTGTCGCCAGTACGGGTAGGTGGTCAGATGACAGGTCGTTGGCTACGCTTAAGTCCACCTGATGTTGGAGTTCCTTGAACAGGAAGAGGTCCAGCACGTCAGGGAGGGCGTTGAGTCGCGGTGGGTAATACGTGGGGTCTACAGGTGCTACCACCTGCGTATCCTCCCGCTGATCCACGTAGTCTCGAAGGCGTCGTCCCTTGGTGTTTGGCCTTCTGCTGTGCCACGACGCGTGCTTGGCATTTAAGTCCCCGCCAATGATGACAGAGTCTCCATAGCCAAACAGGGCGTCTAGCTCAGCCGGGCGAAGCACTGCGTTCGGAGCGCAGTAAGCAGAGAAGATGTGTATCTCGGCTCCACTTGCATTCACCGCTATTCCTGTGGACTCGAGGTCAGTAGTGGCGACGGTGATGGGTCTGTGCACAACTCTCCGGTGGACCAGGATGGCAGTGCCTCCGCCAGGGTTTCTTCTTCCACGCGGTGGCCTGTCCGTCCGGTATGTTTGGTAGCCTGGAACGTTGAACACAGAGCCGGGCTGAAGGTGTGTTTCCGTTAGGAGCAGCACATCCACGTCGTGGTCGGTGGCAAACAAGTGGAGTTCATTTTTTCGGGACATCACTCCATTCGCATTCCAGACAACCAGTCTTAAGTGTCTATCCATGGACCAGGAGTTCCTGGAATGAGACAAGAATGGCTGCAAGCAGCTCATTGGGTGTTTTGCTGGTGTCGGTCACGATTGTGACTAATGTCGATATCCACTTGAACACTGCCGCGTGGGACAAGTATCCCGGCTGATTAGGTGTCTCATCAGCAGTGCTGCTCCGTTGAGTAGGTTGGTATGCAGTGTGGTGTCTATCTGCAGGTGCAGGCTGGGTTTCCCTTGTCCGCTCTTCTGCCTCTTCGGCCTTCTCCTCTTCATCGCGGTTTACACGGCTGCTTGATGGCTTACGGCGGCCGGAACGACCTCTATTTCTCCTCCTCTGCGGTTTGGGAGCTTGGGGGATGGCCATATCCAGGGGTGCTGTAGGTGCAGCTGGGGCTGCAGGTGCAGCTGGGGCTTCAGGAGCTGCAGTAGCTTGGGGGGGATTGGCGGCAGTTGAGCTCTGTGCGGCGGGGATTGATGGCTCTGCCCGAGATTCGGGTGCTGCATTGCCTCGGTTTTGAGGTGCCGGCGTGTCAGGGCGGAGCCGCGGGCTGGCTAGCACATCCGCGTACCTACGGCCTGCGATGTGGTTTGTAGGGCGGATCTGCGGTTTTCCTGCGGTCGGGCGTGGAGCTGGACCTCTCTGTTGGCGTTGTGGTGCCTCTCGGCGGTGTAGCGCGCCCAGGGCGCGTTTGTGCGCCGCGCAGCCCCTGTAGCTCGCAGGGTGGTCGCCTCCACAGTTGGCACATTTGCACCGGTTCTCCTTAGGCAGCGTGCAGGACTTGACCTCATGGCCTCCTCCACACCTGACGCAGCGTGCTGGTAGGTGACAGTTCCTGGAACTGTGGTTAAATTGTTGGCAGTTGAAACACTGCGGCAGTCCTTGCCTTGGCGCGAATTGGCTCACAGTGATTCTGACGCCCAACAGTTGAGTCAGCTGCCAGATCTGAGTCCAGCTGCCAGTCTTCTTGAAACGAATGTAGAAACTATTCGTTTGGTGGCGACCAGCCTGGTCACGGCGCTGGAGTGGAGCGACGTGGGTTGGAGTGAAACCTAGGTCGCGGAGCTCATCTGCAATGTCCTCAGTGGCGGTCCAGGCAGGCAGCCCCCTGACAACTGTCTTCAGTTCCTGCTCCTCTCGTAGACTGAAGGTGTGGAAGGACAGCTTGGAGTCCAGCAGTTCCCTCTGCGCGGTCCTGAAGCATAGCTCGCTGGAGCACAGGATATGTAGGCGGGTGCCTACATATTTAGCTTCAAATTGGCAGCCAGCGTCCCTTAGCCGGCGAAATAGCGGCGTCCACGCGGTTACGCCTTGGACAACTAAAGGAGGGATCCTTTGTTTGCGGCGCTCGCCGACAGCAGGTTCTCGTGCCTGTGGAATTGTGCAGGCGTTTGATGAGCTGGAGGCGTTTGAGGCGCGTCTCCCTCTCTTCCTGGTGTGCACGGCCTGCCATTGTTCGTCTTCACCGTTGTGCGGATCGGAGGTGGCCGGCGCGTCTTCACTGGGGTGGGGTTCTACTTCCATCTCGGAGTAGTGTAGTTAGTCCCGCCAGGCAGGGCAGCGGTGTTGGTAGGCGCTGATTATTGATCGGTGGGTGGGTGGGCGGGCGGGAGCCCCGCCACAGGTACCGTTAGCTTCCGCTAGCTACGGACCACGTGGCGACCAAGAATGCTTACACACTAACAATTGATATAATACCTAACAGTTATAATGGTTGATCTTACAAACTATTGTATATACACAAAACTTAACATCACTGTTAACAATTCTTAAGCGGAATAAAATTACTAGAATACTATAATATAATATGTTGAGTATTAAGAGTAATAAATAAATAAAGAATATCAATAAGTAAACACGAGGCGCTTCGCCAAAGGACAAGTCCTATGCTATTACACTATAATAATATAATATTAATAATAATTACAATTCTATATTAACAATTATGTTATGATAATAGAGTTTCTTGCTGCATTTAGGAAATTATTTAGTCCATGATTAATTTCGGCTAATGTCTCGGATGCAGGCAAACTGTTTCACTGTGTTGAGATATTTGTAAAACAAGTTTACTAAACTAACACACAGGCAGGGCAGCGGCGCGTGTAGGCGCCGAGTATTGATCGGTTGTTGGGCGGGCGGGCGGGAGTACCGTTACAAGTACCGTTAGCTTCCGCTGGCTCCGGACCACGTGGCGACCAAGAATGTTTTGCACACTTACAGTTGGTGTATTGGTTATCTTACAAACTACTACACTGTACAAAAAACTTAGCTAACATTGTTAACAATTCATATGTGTATTAATAACAAGACTACAATAATAAATATGTTAATTAATGAGAATGATAAATAAACACGTTGCGTTCCGCCAAAAGGCAAGTCTGGTGTTATTACACTACGTAAATAACAAGTTTAGTAACACTATTTGATAATTGTTTATAGTGTGCAAATAGGATTTAGTTCCGACAGAGTTCCATGTGGGACAAACACTAAACTTCTCCTTATAAAAGGGAATAGTTAAGGGCAGAACAAAAGTCTAAAATAAATATAATAGTTGGGAAAAATTGTTAGTTTGTAAAGTACTAATGTTAGAACTCACAAATAGCAGGGCAGCGATGAATGGTTAATCCAAAAACAGCACAGCGCCACACTAACACATGGTGTCACTAGGAAATAGGCACAATTTTAAACAACACTGTGAGTAAACCACAAACAAGGCACAAACTGAGCGGAGCGAAAGCGCGGCACGTCCGAGCAGTACGGCGGGTGAGACGAGAGTGATAGAAGCCGTGGCCTGAAATTCGGGGTTACCTCGAATCCGGGCGTCGCGCGAGCGCGGCCAATCGCGTTCGAGCTGCCACCCTATTGGTCGCGCTCGCGCGACGCCAGATATCCAGCTTAGAGCCTTTTTTAGAATTTTGGCCTATACTCCCGGTACAAACCAGCGACTCAGGATGCCACCGAAAGCGAGCGGAAAAGCCGTCAAGAAGGCCGGCAAGGCCCAGAAGAACATCACCAAGGGCGACAAGAAGAAGAAGCGCAGGAGGAAGGAGAGTTATGCCATCTACATCTACAAGGTGCTGAAACAGGTCCACCCCGACACCGGCGTCTCCAGCAAGGCCATGTCCATCATGAACAGCTTCGTGAACGACATATTCGAGCGCATAGCCGCCGAAGCTTCCCGCCTGGCCCACTACAACAAGCGGTCGACCATCACGTCGCGGGAGATCCAGACCGCCGTCAGGCTCCTGTTGCCCGGCGAGTTGGCCAAGCACGCCGTGAGCGAGGGTACCAAGGCCGTGACCAAGTACACCAGCTCCAAGTAAGCCGGCCGGCAGGCCAGCGCCCCGCAACGAGCGAGCCCGCTCCGCACAAACGGCCTTTCTAAAGGCCACCAATAACTCTTTCGTTTTCGCTTATTTTACCGCTTATTGTTGTAAAACCGATGTAAACCTGGTTGTTTCAAGTCGCTCTCGACTATATTTTCTATCGAAAATACCAAATTTATGACTTTGTGCTCGTCATAAATATTTTATTCCAGGAATTTTTTTTTTTTTTTTTTTTTTTCAATTCCTTTTTTTCTTTTTAAACATAGTCCGATTTCACTGTAAAATTGTATAATTTTTCTGTTTATTTATTTATTTTTTTTCTCAAACAAACACTGAGTTTACAATAAAAAAAAAAAAAAAAAAAAAAAAAAAAAAAAAAAAAAAAAAATACGTCAATTGCAATTCGATCGAAAACCATAGTTTCTGTCATGTTTTATACACATGACTTCTAATATTAACCAAGAACCGTTGAACTCTGATTAAACATAACTTGTAATTTTCGCTTATTTTACCGCTTTTAGTTGTGTAAACATTGGAATTCTGTTATTATGTTGGCTAAAACAAGCAACTCTCGACTTGTTTTATATTGAAATTACCTATTTAAGTTATTTTTAAATACAATCTTTAAACTTTAAACATTAAATTTACAAATACGGTAATCGCCCAATTGATCTGATCGTTCGTTATTCATAGTATTCGTAATGTTTTATACAATTCAATATAAGAGCCGAAAGTTACACTTGAAAATTTATATTTTATCGAAATACCACTAGTTTTAAGTACAGGTCGATTTAGATTACAACAAGATACACGTTAAATACCGTTTTTTAGTTTTAAAACGGTATTTAAACAGGTGAAATCGTGTGATAAAGTCATCTAGTGTACAGTGCGCATGTGCGTGGAGATAGAATATATAGAGTGAACTGTTAACACGCTTATATAGGTAGGAGGTGGCTTGACTTGATTGGTCGGTCACTATTCGACCAATCAGAGTGTACGTATCCGTTAACATTGATAATTCTCCCGGTTTCTAGTTACTACGGTGAAATAGAGTTGTCACCGACGGTTTACTTACAATTGTCGATACCTGGACAGGTTGTAAATTTGAAAATAATAAGGAATAACGTAGAAAATACATATAAAACAGACAGGTGAGTGGATATACTGCAGATCCGAGTCCTGTAGCTGTAGCGCCAGAGAGTTGTCTGTTAACAAGTGTAAATCTGCTCGGTCTAGCGAACCTGATTGCGATTGCTTGATTCATACCACTGTAATGTGATCCAAGTCAGTGTATTTTAAGTTTAAAATGGGTATTTTCCAGTATGTCCCCGCATTCTCTATTTTAATTTATATAAGTTAGATTACGTTTATTAGATTAAGTTTACGAGTTTATTAATTTCCGTACGAAAAAAAAAAAAAAAAAACACACAACATTAGTAATGAAACATGTTTAAAACAATATAGCCTACTATTCTGAATTTAACAAAATTTTCAGAATGGGTCAGATCACGCGATGCTTGCCCGCTGCGCAGCGCTTCGCGCTGCTTGCTCTTTTAGAAAAAAAATTTACTCGAGCTTGCAAACTCCAAGCCCAGATCAAGCGGCGCGCGTTTATCACTGATATTTAATCCACGTTTTTATCCGTTTACAACTAATTACGTTAAATTTAATTAGCGTGGATAACAGCAAATTTACATATTTACTTCGTTACAATCACCGAATATTCGCTGATTCTTCTATTTTTCAAATTTACTAAACGACCTTTAAAATTATTGAACTATACACGTATAAAGTATATTTATAACTGAATAAGTGATTTTTATTTGTTGCAATTGCAAATCACTATGACTACAAACTAAATGTAAACTGTTAACATATTCCAGTGAATATCGCAATATGTGGGGTTGACAGTGCTTGTAATTAACAAAATTTATCTATCAACTTACTATTCTATGCGACATTTGGAATTTATATCACACTTTGAATATAAAATAATAATTATTGTAAACTGAATCATTGTTGTGTTTTGCTATAATATATAAACAATACTACACTGTTAAATGAACTGTTAACATAGTTCCAGTGAAAATCGCGAGCGGTCGGAGGTTTGACAGAAGTTCGTAATACAGGAAAAGAATAGAAAATCAATCTGCTCTTTATAATAATACCGAAAGAACAATAGCAAACAGTTGTAATTTGTAAACACAGTGAATTCGCTGTAGTAAGTAGGATTAATATATAAATATAAATGATATTTGCAAATAAAATTGATGATAATGTAAACGATTACTGTAACAAAATAAAAGAAAAAGTTTGTAATAAATCAATGTACAAGTGATTGGTTTTCTAGCCACAGAAATATGCTGTAAAACGACTAAATTAGAGAGAAAAGGTTTAGATTTCGTGTTTAAAACTAATTTTAAAATGACAAAGACGGTGAATTTAAGTTAAGATTGTATAATAGACAATAAAGAGAAGTGATATTTTATTTTATACAGTTAATTAGAGTGAAAACAACTAACTAAAGTGTACAGTAAAATGTGTTAATTATTAATATAAATAAATATATATATATATATATATATATATATATATTTTGAAGACCAGTAATTAGTTATAAATAGATATAAATTGACGCACACTGTTTAGTATTTGAATAAACTGTTATTATTCGATAACATCAATTGGCAAAAAAGTGTTATATATTCGTGTACATTATTAAATTTTTATGTAATTTGTGATGGTAATAATGACAGTTTTACTAATAATTAGCATAGTAATTACTAGATACATGTCGGAAATATACGACAAGAGTGAGAAATAGGATTATTAAAGTCGTAAACTGTGAAAACGAGTGATATTGTGGTGGCCTTTAAAAAGGCCGTTTGTGGGAGCCGGGCGGGCGGCTTTGTGTCGCGCGTTGGCGGGCGACTTAGGCCTTCTTCTCGGTCTTCTTGGGCAGGAGCACGGCCTGGATGTTTGGCAGTACACCTCCCTGGGCGATGGTGACACCGGACAGGAGCTTGTTCAGCTCCTCGTCATTCCTGATGGCCAGCTGAAGGTGACGGGGAATGATCCTGGTCTTCTTGTTGTCACGGGCCGCGTTACCGGCCAACTCGAGAACCTCGGCGGCGAGATACTCCATGACGGCGGCCAGGTAGACCGGAGCTCCGGCACCCACTCGCTCGGCGTAGTTGCCCTTGCGGAGCAGACGGTGGATCCTGCCGACCGGGAACTGAAGACCGGCCCTGGACGAGCGGGACTTTGCCTTTCCCTTCACTTTACCGCCTTTGCCTCGTCCTGACATGTTGCGCTGTACTCGGTTGCGGGGATACAGATAGAAGCCGTGGCCTGAAATTCGGGGTTACCTCGAATCCGGGCGTCGCGCGAGCGCGGCCAATCGCGTTCGAGCTGCCACCCTATTGGTCGCGCTCGCGCGACGCCAGATATCCAGCTTAGAGCCTTTTTTAGAATTTTGGCCTATCATTCTGCTCCGAGACGTGGACGAGTCAACAACTCTACTAGAGCGACACCAACCACGATGAAGATGGATGAAGAGGGATCTGCCTCGGCGGTCCCAGTTGGCGGAGCCGGTTTACCGGAGCCGCTGGCGACACTACTGGGGTCCCGCGCGGCTTGCCAAGCGGGCCCCAGCGCTGTCTGCCCAAATGGCCTTTTACAAGGCCAACCAACCGCTGGACGTCCCAGCAACACCATTCCACCCGGGACGGGAGATCAGGGCCCGGGTGAAGTCCGGTTTTTACCGGAGTCCTGTCTTGCGATGTGCCAGGTGAGCCCGCCCCGGTCAGCCGACCGGGCCGCGGGATCCCAGCACCGCACTGCTGCTCAGGCCAGCACACATATTCCACCCGGGACTTGTCAGGGCCCGGGTGAAGTCCGGACTACCCCGGAAAGCTGCCAGGGTGCAGCGACTAAGTGCCAGGGGAACCTGCGCCGGTCTGAGGCCCAAAAAGGCCTTTCTAAAGGCCACTCTACAACACCGGGGATCTCAACCCCAGTGGCCCAGACCATGATGCCAGCTACCCCTGGGGCCAATTCCGGCTCATCAGGCCGTCCTGCCGCGGGTCTGCGGAAGCGGCAAGCGGCCCCAGCTCCGTCTCTTCCGCCGAAGAATCGACGGACGGACACCGCTGCCGGAGAAGACATGGAGGTTGAGCGGGGCCCCCGCATTCCTCCCATCATCATGGACGTCCCCAAAGGATGGGGCAGCCACGCAGTGACTTTGAAACAGCTGGTTGGGGGCGACTTGGAGGCAGTCTGCACCGCACGGACCCTGCGGCTGAAGACTAACACCGTGGCCCACTTCCGACAACTCCAGAGGTATCTGCAAGAACAAAACCTCAAATTTCACACTTTCGCTATGACCACCGAGCGACTCCTCAAGGTGGTCATAAAGGGGCTACCAGCCACCCTGTCGCCTGAGGAAATAACGGAGGCTTTACATGGAGAAAACCTCGGAATCGTGGAGGCCAAACTCCTGAAAACAAGCCGAGGAAAACCGACCAGCCTGTGGCTCATTACACTCCGCGGAGGAGACGGACTCCGGCCTCCAACTGACGTCTACAGTGTCAGATCACTCTTTTACTGTAGACTGGAGGTCCGGAAATATACCAGGCCTAGTGGACCCGTCCAATGCCACCGCTGCCAAGGATTTGGACACGGCTCGAGTCACTGCCATCGGGAACTTCGGTGTGTCCGCTGTGGTGATGGCCACCCTTCAAGCCTCTGCCTGAAAGAATCCACGACCCCGGCGAGATGCTGCAACTGTGGAGAGGCTCATGCGGCAAACTACAGGGGTTGCTCAAGCTTTAAGAGTGAGAGACAGCTCTCCTATGCTGCCGCTGCAAAGAGGACTCGGAGGCCTGAACCTTCCAGGGCCGAGCCTCCAAAGCCCCGGGAAGCTCCTGACACTGCCCCTGCTGCCCCTGCTGACGACATCGCAGAGCCCTCCACTGACAGCCGAGAAGACGAGGACTTCGAGGTGGTTCGACGTCGCCGACACCGACCTGCTCGGAAGCCGGAAAATCGGAGAGCTCGTCCTGCCGCGAAAACCCCCATCTCCGAGCCGCGAGACCTTACACGATCAGAGAGCCCGAGGAAAGAAGCCGTACCAGCCCCTGTGAGACCTGAGAGGAGACCAGCCCTACCCAGGCCCACTCCGAAACCTCGCTTGGAACTGCCAAAGATGGCTGCTAGCGCAGAACCTCAGGCCCAGCCGCCCACACAAAACAACATGCCGACCTCTCAGCCTGCTGCCCGTATTCCCGAGGAACTCAAGGCAGGGATATCACAGTTTCTCTCCCAGCTGACCAGCATGGTGGCGATGATGTCACGCCTCATGGACATGTTGTCCGCCACCATGCATGGGTAAGCTGAGAGTTGTCAGCTGGAACGCCGACGGGCTGGCAGATAAGCGGCTGGAACTCAGCCAACTACTGACGGAAATGGATGTGGACGTCGCTCTTCTCCAGGAGACCCACTTCAGGACGACAGACCGCTTCAGCATCCCCAACTACCAGGTGTACCGCACCGACAGGCAGCTCCAGAACATCCGACCCAGCGGAGGCTCGGCGATCCTAGTACATCGACGAGTGACTCACCGACTCCTGGCAGCAGTCCCTGCCCCAGGAATCGAGATCACTCGGGTTGCCGTCCAGTACAGTGGAACTGAACTGGAGATCGCCTCCGTGTATAATCCGCCTCAGCGGATCATCCAGCCACGCTGCCTCGATGCCCTGCTGCGACCTGGCTCCCCTGCACTTGTTGCCGGGGACCTGAACGCCAAACACCTGGACTGGGGATGCCGGAACACCAATTCCACCGGCAGAGACCTCCACCGTCTCCTGGAAAACCGACTCCACATCCGACTACTGACACCCGAGGAGCCCACCCACTACAACTACAATGGGCGACACCTCCCGGACATACTGGATATCGGTCTAGCTGGCTCGCTGGACGGACACATCGAGGTGTTTGCAGTGTCTGATCTCTCATCAGACCACGTGCCAGTTGTTTTTGACTTCCCGGACGACGGAGCTCCATCCTATCCTCCTACTCGTCCCAACAAGATCAACTGGCACCACTATGCAAACCACCTCGCTGACCGACATCGGCCACCACCAACTCCTGCCGAGTCACCGGACCAGCTAGACCGACAGGTACTCGACTTGACCACCACCCTCCAGGAGGCTATGACGGCCTCGTCATCCCCTCTCTCCCGGACCGACTTCACTCCACCTCTGCCCGAGGAGCTGAGAGAGGAGATACGTCTTCGACGCAGACTGCGAAGGGAGTATCAGCAGTCCCGTTGTCCCCACGCCAAGCAGACCTTCAACCGCCAGGCCAGGAAGTGCTCTCGTCTCCTGGCGGAACACAGAGCGGCTGCGTGGGATGACTTCGTGGAACATCAAGCTGACGGTGGTGTCGGCGGCATCTGGAAAATCTCCAGGGCCCTCCGAGGGGAGAAGAAGACCAACCGGCCACTCCATGGCCAGCGTGGCATTGTCTACTCCCCTGAAGATCGAGCGGAGGCCTTCGCCGACACCATGGAAGACCAATTCTCCCCACACGCGGATGTCTACGACGAGGACACCTGTGAGACCATCGAAGACTTCCTGGAGGGATACCAACCCGACGAAGACGACCCACTGCCCACTGTGACTACACTTGAAGTGCAAGACCACATTCGCCGCCTTCGCCCGAAGAAGGCCCCTGGCCCGGACTCCTTGGGAACTCCAGCGTTGAAGAACCTGCCGGCTTGGGTGATCGTCACGATCACCTGCATCTTCAACTCATGCCTTCGCCTGGCCCACTTCCCGACCACCTGGAAGGATGCCAAGGTGATCGTGATACCCAAGCCCGGCAAGGACCCTCTCTTCCCGGAGAACCACAGGCCGATCTCCCTCCTGCCTGTGCTCTCCAAAATCCTGGAGAAGATCGTCCTAGCGAGATTTCCCGAGGAGTTCTTCGCGTCTATCAGGACAGAACAATTCGGCTTCCGCACCGGCCACTCCACCACCCTTCAGCTCCGCAGAGTCCTGAACAACATCACCGGAGCTGTAGGGAGGAAGCACCACTCCACTTCGGTCCTGATAGACGTGAGCAAAGCCTTCGACAAGGTGTGGCACGAGGGACTGCTCTTCAAGTTGACATCGTCACCGTTGCCTGGCAGGATCTTCAGGCTGCTCCGCAGCTATCTCCACCTCCGGACCTTCTCCGTCAGCGTTGCCCGATCCACCTCCACGACCCGCCCAGTGACATCTGGTGTGCCACAAGGATCGGTCCTCGGCCCGATCCTGTACCTGTGGTACACTAACGACTTTCCGGTCGCTCCGAGAGTGCAGCTGTCCCTGTACGCGGACGATGCGCTCCTCACGGCCACGTCTGCCAACCTGAGGATGGCTGGATTCTACATCCAGCGGCAGCTGCACCTACTGGAGCCCTGGTTGACCAAGTGGAGGATTAAGGTCAACGTTGACAAATGTGAAGCCATAAACTTCACGAGGACAAGGAGACAAGCGGACGGCCGTCACCTGACACTCAACGGTGGCGACATACCATGGAAGACGTCAGTCAAGTACCTGGGGGTACTTCTGGACTCCAAGCTGACCTTCACTCCCCACGTCAAGAGGATCTGCGGTCAAGCAAGGAAGGGCATCGGCAGCATCGGCCCCCTGCTCAACTCCACGAAGCTACCGACCAGGACGAAAGTCCTGCTCTACACGGCTCTGATACGACCAGTGCTCACTTATGCGGCCCCAGCATGGTACAACCTCACCTGCAAGACCGCTCGGAGGCAGCTGCTCGCTGTCCAGAGCGTTTGTCTCCGGCGGGCCACTGGGTCGCCCTGGTTCGTGAGGAACACCGTGGTCAGGGCTTCGTCCAACGTTCCTACCATCAGGAGCTTCGTGGAAGGCCTGACATCGAGCCTCGAAGAAGCAGCAGATTCCTCTCCGTGGGATCACATCCGTGAGCTTCGAGCCCAGGAGGTCCCCCAACTGCGTCTTCCAATGGACGACTGACGACATAGAACGACTACGACTACAACACGACATTCACCCCACTGACAGGTAGCGAAAGCTACTAGGGCTTCGACCCTTGCGACACAAGGTAAAAAGCCTAACCGGCAGAGGCCTTGAGAGAAGTGGGGGATCCACCCCCCCACAGTCACAGCGACCTGACCTGACCTGATTTCGGCCTATACTCCCGGCGTACACCAGCGACTCAGGATGCCACCGAAAGCGAGCGGAAAAGCCGTCAAGAAGGCCGGCAAGGCCCAGAAGAAACATCACCAAGGGCGACAAGAAGAAGAAGCGCAGGAGGAAGGAGAGTTTTATGCCATCTACATCTACAAGGTACTGAAACAGGTCCATCCCCGACACCCGCGTCTCCAGCAAGGCCATGTCCATCATGAACAGCTTCGTGAACGACATATTCGAGCGCATAGCCGCCGAAGCTTCCCGCCCTGGCCCACTACAACAAGCGGTCGACCATCACGTCGCGGGAGATCCAGACCGCCGTCAGGCTCCTGTTGCCCGGCGAGTTGGCCAAGCACGCCGTGAGCGAGGGTACCAAGGCCGTGACCAAGTACACCAGCTCCAAGTAAGCCGGCCGGCAGGCCAGCGCCCCGCAACGAGCGAGCCCGCTCCGCACAAACGGCCTTTCTAAAGGCCACCAATAACTCTTTCGTTTTCGCTTATTTTACCGCTTATTGTTTGTAAAACCGATGTAAACCTGGTTGTTTCAAGTCGCTCTCGACTATATTTTTCTATCGAAAATACCAAATTTATATGACTTTGTGCTCGTCATAAATATTTTATTCCAGGAATTTTTTTTTATTTTCTTTTCAATTCCTTTTTTCTTTTTAAACGTAGCCCCGATTTCACTGTAAAATTGTATAATTTTCTGTTTATTTATTTATTTTCAAACAAACACTGAGTTTACAATAAAAAAAAAAAAAAAAAAAAAAAAAAAAAAAAGCTTTCGTCCTGGTCGGTAGCTTCGTGGAGTTGAGCAGGGGGCCGATGCTGCCGATGCCCTTCCTTGCTTGACCGCAGATCCTCTTGACGTGGGGAGTGAAGGTCAGCTTGGAGTCCAGAAGTACCCCCAGGTACTTGACTGACGTCTTCCATGGTATGTCGCCACCGTTGAGTGTCAGGTGACGGCCGTCCGCTTGTCTCCTTGTCCTCGTGAAGTTTATGGCTTCACATTTGTCAACGTTGACCTTAATCCTCCACTTGGTCAACCAGGGCTCCAGTAGGTGCAGCTGCCGCTGGATGTAGAATCCAGCCATCCTCAGGTTGGCAGACGTGGCCGTGAGGAGCGCATCGTCCGCGTACAGGGACAGCTGCACTCTCGGAGCGACCGGAAAGTCGTTAGTGTACCACAGGTACAGGATCGGGCCGAGGACCGATCCTTGTGGCACACCAGATGTCACTGGGCGGGTCGTGGAGGTGGATCGGGCAACGCTGACGGAGAAGGTCCGGAGGTGGAGATAGCTGCGGAGCAGCCTGAAGATCCTGCCAGGCAACGGTGACGATGTCAACTTGAAGAGCAGTCCCTCGTGCCACACCTTGTCGAAGGCTTTGCTCACGTCTATCAGGACCGAAGTGGAGTGGTGCTTCCTCCCTACAGCTCCGGTGATGTTGTTCAGGACTCTGCGGAGCTGAAGGGTGGTGGAGTGGCCGGTGCGGAAGCCGAATTGTTCTGTCCTGATAGACGCGAAGAACTCCTCGGGAAATCTCGCTAGGACGATCTTCTCCAGGATTTTGGAGAGCACAGGCAGGAGGGAGATCGGCCTGTGGTTCTCCGGGAAGAGAGGGTCCTTGCCGGGCTTGGGTATCACGATCACCTTGGCATCCTTCCAGGTGGTCGGGAAGTGGGCCAGGCGAAGGCATGAGTTGAAGATGCAGGTGATCGTGACGATCACCCAAGCCGGCAGGTTCTTCAACGCTGGAGTTCCCAAGGAGTCCGGGCCAGGGGCCTTCTTCGGGCGAAGGCGGCGAATGTGGTCTTGCACTTCAAGTGTAGTCACAGTGGGCAGTGGGTCGTCTTCGTCGGGTTGGTATCCCTCCAGGAAGTCTTCGATGGTCTCACAGGTGTCCTCGTCGTAGACATCCGCGTGTGGGGAGAATTGGTCTTCCATGGTGTCGGCGAAGGCCTCCGCTCGATCTTCAGGGGAGTAGACAATGCCACGCTGGCCATGGAGTGGCCGGTTGGTCTTCTTCTCCCCTCGGAGGGCCCTGGAGATTTTCCAGATGCCGCCGACACCACCGTCAGCTTGATGTTCCACGAAGTCATCCCACGCAGCCGCTCTGTGTTCCGCCAGGAGACGAGAGCACTTCCTGGCCTGGCGGTTGAAGGTCTGCTTGGCGTGGGGACAACGGGACTGCTGATACTCCCTTCGCAGTCTGCGTCGAAGACGTATCTCCTCTCTCAGCTCCTCGGGCAGAGGTGGAGTGAAGTCGGTCCGGGAGAGAGGGGATGACGAGGCCGTCATAGCCTCCTGGAGGGTGGTGGTCAAGTCGAGTACCTGTCGGTCTAGCTGGTCCGGTGACTCGGCAGGAGTTGGTGGTGGCCGATGTCGGTCAGCGAGGTGGTTTGCATAGTGGTGCCAGTTGATCTTGTTGGGACGAGTAGGAGGATAGGATGGAGCTCCGTCGTCCGGGAAGTCAAAAACAACTGGCACGTGGTCTGATGAGAGATCAGACACTGCAAACACCTCGATGTGTCCGTCCAGCGAGCCAGCTAGACCGATATCCAGTATGTCCGGGAGGTGTCGCCCATTGTAGTTGTAGTGGGTGGGCTCCTCGGGTGTCAGTAGTCGGATGTGGAGTCGGTTTTCCAGGAGACGGTGGAGGTCTCTGCCGGTGGAATTGGTGTTCCGGCATCCCCAGTCCAGGTGTTTGGCGTTCAGGTCCCCGGCAACAAGTGCAGGGGAGCCAGGTCGCAGCAGGGCATCGAGGCAGCGTGGCTGGATGATCCGCTGAGGCGGATTATACACGGAGGCGATCTCCAGTTCAGTTTCCACTGTACTGGACGGCAACCCGAGTGATCTCGATTCCTGGGGCAGGGACTGCTGCCAGGAGTCGGTGAGTCACTCGTCGATGTACTAGGATCGCCGAGCCTCCGCTGGGTCGGATGTTCTGGAGCTGCCTGTCGGTGCGGTACACCTGGTAGTTGGGGATGCTGAAGCGGTCTGTCGTCCTGAAGTGGGTCTCCTGGAGAAGAGCGACGTCCCACATCCATTTCCGTCAGTAGTTGGCTGAGTTCCAGCCGCTTATCTGCCAGCCCGTCGGCGTTCCAGCTGACAACTCTCAGCTTACCCATGCATGGTGGCGGACAACATGTCCATGAGGCGTGACATCATCGCCACCATGCTGGTCAGCTGGGAGAGAAACTGTGATATCCCTGCCTTGAGTTCCTCGGGAATACGGGCAGCAGGCTGAGAGGTCGGCATGTTGTTTTTGTGTGGGCGGCTGGGCCTGAGGTTCTGCGCTAGCAGCCATCTTTGGCAGTTCCAAGCGAGGTTTCGGAGTGGGCCTGGGTAGGGCTGGTCTCCTCTCAGGTCTCACAGGGGCTGGTACGGCTTCTTTCCTCGGGCTCTCTGATCGTGTAAGGTCTCGCGGCTCGGAGATGGGGGTTTTCGCGGCAGGACGAGCTCTCCGATTTTCCGGCTTCCGAGCAGGTCGGTGTCGGCGACGTCGAACCACCTCGAAGTCCTCGTCTTCTCGGCTGTCAGTGGAGGGCTCTGCGATGTCGTCAGCAGGGGCAGCAGGGGCAGTGTCAGGAGCTTCCCGGGGCTTTGGAGGCTCGGCCCTGGAAGGTTCAGGCCTCCGAGTCCTCTTTGCAGCGGCAGCATAGGAGAGCTGTCTCTCACTCTTAAAGCTTGAGCAACCCCTGTAGTTTGCCGCATGAGCCTCTCCACAGTTGCAGCATCTCGCCGGGGTCGTGGATTCTTTCAGGCAGAGGCTTGAAGGGTGGCCATCACCACAGCGGACACACCGAAGTTCCCGATGGCAGTGACTCGAGCCGTGTCCAAATCCTTGGCAGCGGTGGCATTGGACGGGTCCACTAGGCCTGGTATATTTCCGGACCTCCAGTCTACAGTAAAAGAGTGATCTGACACTGTAGACGTCAGTTGGAGGCCGGAGTCCGTCTCCTCCGCGGAGTGTAATGAGCCACAGGCTGGTCGGTTTTCCTCGGCTTGTTTTCAGGAGTTTGGCCTCCACGATTCCGAGGTTTTCTCCATGTAAAGCCTCCGTTATTTCCTCAGGCGACAGGGTGGCTGGTAGCCCCTTTATGACCACCTTGAGGAGTCGCTCGGTGGTCATAGCGAAAGTGTGAAATTTGAGGTTTTGTTCTTGCAGATACCTCTGGAGTTGTCGGAAGTGGGCCACGGTGTTAGTCTTCAGCCGCAGGGTCCGTGCGGTGCAGACTGCCTCCAAGTCGCCCCCAACCAGCTGTTTCAAAGTCACTGCGTGGCTGCCCCATCCTTTGGGGACGTCCATGATGATGGGAGGAATGCGGGGGCCCCGCTCAACCTCCATGTCTTCTCCGGCAGCGGTGTCCGTCCGTCGATTCTTCGGCGGAAGAGACGGAGCTGGGGCCGCTTGCCGCTTCCGCAGACCCGCGGCAGGACGGCCTGATGAGCCGGAATTGGCCCCAGGGGTAGCTGGCATCATGGTCTGGGCCACTGGGGTTGAGATCCCCGGTGTTGTAGAGTGGCCTTTAGAAAGGCCTTTTTGGGCCTCAGACCGGCGCAGGTTCCCCTGGCACTTAGTCGCTGCACCCTGGCAGCTTTCCGGGGTAGTCCGGACTTCACCCGGGCCCTGACAAGTCCCGGGTGGAATATGTGTGCTGGCCTGAGCAGCAGTGCGGTGCTGGGATCCCGCGGCCCGGTCGGCTGACCGGGGCGGGCTCACCTGGCACATCGCAAGACAGGACTCCGGTAAATACCGGACTTCATAGGCCGAAATTCTAAAAAAGGCTCTAAGCTGGATATCTGGCGTCGCGCGAGCGCGACCAATAGGGTGGCAGCTCGAACGCGATTGGCCGCGCTCGCGCGACGCCCGGATTCGAGGTAACCCCGAATTTCAGGCCACGG